>NC_079358.1:9604556-9679507 GCF_029582105.1 Oenanthe melanoleuca
AAAATTTCCTGATGAGCTGCACCAGACCAGAGGGAAATCAAGGCAGATCCATGGTTTCTCAGGACTTGCTTGATCCCAGTGAGCCCCATGGTGCATTTGCTGCTGAGCCCTTGAATTTCAGGGCCTAAGAGAAGATTGCACAAACCTTTCCAGGAGTCCAAGTCAGAAGAAAAACCCAAAGTGTCTCAAAGCATTAATGGGTCCCACTGAGTTCCATCCCCAACACAGGCTCCTCATGGACTCCTTGGAGGACATGATTGCCCAAAAATCTGAGTCTCAGAGACTCAGAGAGGAAAGGAAAATCCAAAGTACCTTTGAAACCTTGAGTATCTCTAAGTATTAATGAGCCCCACTGTATGTCAATACAAAATACTCAAGGGACTCATTAAAACAGATTATCAGGGCCATGATTGCACAAACTACTAAAAGAGTTGGTGTCAAATGGGAAATTCCAAGTACCTAAAAAGCTAAAGTACCTTGAAGCATTAATGAGCCCCACTGAGTGTTGTTACTGACAAAGCCTCTCAAGGGACTAATTAAAGCAGATAATTGGAGGCCATGATTGCACAAAGATCTTAGATACTCCAAGGCTGGGCTGGGCTCCTGGCACAAAGGGAGCCCCTGGCAACCGAGAAGAGCTTCAAAAATGCATTTCTCTTGATGAGCAGCTCTTCTCCCAGCCCAGCAGGGTTGGGGCACTGCCTGCAGCCACCCCAGGCACAGCACAGAGGCACAGAGAGCTTCAATCAGTCAGGGCTGGGAAGATGCTCAGAAGTGACTGGGGCAGAATCACTCCCAGCCCTTGACACAGGAAGCCTCTGGCTGCAGGACAAGGCAGCTGCAGGTGCTGGAGTGATCTCCTAAAGCTGGAACATCCCAATGCCTACAGACTCTGTGAGTACATTCTCTGATTCTCTCTTGTGTAGAGCAGCCAGGGGTGCCCAGGGCTGTCCTGCAGAGCAGGGTCCTGCAGCCCAGGGCACTGAGCTGTGGCAGGGACTCTGCTGCCTGCCAGGGACAGCTCTCAGCCAGCCCTGGGAGCTGCTCACAGCATTGGAGAGAAGCTGTAGGGCAAGGAGCGACCCTGAGCAGGGCAGGTGCTGCTGCTGAGAGGTGCTTTGTGGGCAGGGCTGCTCCCAGATCCAGATCTGCCTGGTCACAGCTCCAGAGAGCACTTCCCAGAAGAAGTTAAGCCTGGGATTGCTATAAAGATCAGGAGATTTCCTGAGAGTGTTTTCAATTTCCTACTTGGAGCAGGCTGGGAAATTTGGGAGGATGCCAAAAAAGATTTTTGGTTTTTATACATTTTTCATGTATTCGTAGCTCTATAAACTACTATTATATAATAATATAAAAATAGTATATATAATAATAAATAAATAAATAAATAAATAAATAAATATTTTATAAATGTTTATATTAATAAATATATAAGATAAATAATAATTAGTAATTATAAATAAAAATAAATACTCTAATATAATAGAAGCATATACAATAATAAAATAATCTAATACTATATAATAGTATAATGTATTTATAAAGTTATAATGCTTAATTAACTCTATTAAACTCTTAATTAACTCTCTTAAAGTACTATTATATTCTTATAGATCTATAATCCTTTGTAAACTCTAGCACATTTCCTAACTTTTCTCTTACATTTTAGAACAATAAGCTGATCTTCTAAATACATTCATTATTATGAGGAAGAGGACCTACAAGAAGAACTTTTTTTTTTCAAACCAGAATGTGAGCAATCATAAAAAAATTGGAGCAAAGAAGCCCTTGGACCTACTCAAATGAGTTGACCAAAGGGTGTGTAACAGGGGAAACCAAATCTTCTATTAGATCTTCCTGTTAAATATTCCAATTTATCAATCTTAATAAACTGTGGCCCATCCCCACTGGGACACCTGGAAGCTTCCAAAAAAGGTCTGTTTTTTACTTTACCATTCTAACATTGTTCCAAGGTGTTTTTTCTCATTTGATAATAGACAACTGGTGCATGAGAGCAGCAGAAGAGGATTTGTAATCAGATACTCACAGAACATTCTGAGTTGAAAGGGACACACATGATCACCAAAGTAATATTTGAACATTTACAGAGACTCTGGATCTGTAACTTTGGGTGGTCAGTCTCTCTGCTGGGAGCCTCCCAAAGGGCCTTCAGCCACTCCTCAGCCCTGGGCAGCACCAGCATCCCCTTTGCAGGGCCCAGCAGGGCTCTCCTGAGCTGCCCTTGCCCACCTGCAGAGAGACCCTGCCCCAGGCAGGGCCCTGCAGACAGGCAGGTTTCTGTGGGACAGGTGAGTGCACAGAGGGTGGGATGGGCTCTGTGAGCCTGGCAGGGACAGGGCAGCACTCAGGAGGGAAATGTCCAGGCCCAGGGAGATGCTCAGGGAAGGAGAGGGAGCTGAACAGAGCAATGCTGGGGGCAGGAGGGCACTGTTGGTGTGTGGGAGGTGCCGTGCACAGCTGGGCACGGGAACACTGCCCTGAGTGCCCGGCTGTCTCTGCCCTGCCCTCCCAGGCACAGCACCACAGCATCTTCTCTTGTTTCTGCACTCCCCTGATGTTTTCATTGTTATCTGGTGCTCTCAGGGAGGCTCTGGGATTGCAGCAGCTGAGTCAGGCACTGCCCTTGGGATTCCTGCCAGGCAGGGGTGTCCATGGGAATGGAGTGTCCAAACTTCCCTGGGACCTGTGGGGCTGTGGGCAAAGCAGTCCATGGGAAAGGGGAATGAGCTGAGCCCCTTCCCTGAGATCCCATCATGGGCACACCTGGGGGTCTCCTTGCTGTGTCCTTCCAAGCTCTGAGCTGCCCTCCTGGGTGCAAATCTGTGCCAGAGCCTCTCAGAGTTCCCTGAGTGTTCCATGGGGAAGTGCAGAGATGTCACAGATGAGGAAATGCTGTTGGGTTTGCCAAGGGAACCGTGAGTGTCCTTGGCAGAAGGGGGTGCTGAGAACTTGCTCAGAGATCATTAGAGAGGATGAGATATTCAGGGATCCCTCTGCTCTGGACAGGGTCTGGTTTATCCCAGGGTGACACAGGAGTGTGATTGTGCTCTGATTCCAGCCAAAGGTGCAAAACCAGGGCAGTTGGGAACAAGCCCATCCAGCCCCTCACCTTGCCCTGATCCACAGGGAATCTTCTGCCTCTCACATCTCTCACTGGCAAACTGTGAGTGCAGCAGAAATGCTGGGGATTTCTGTCCTCAGAGAAACATGAATGATGTGTGGGTAGGAAAACAAATCCTAAAACCAACTCCTGCCATCCTTTAGGTTTGGGAGTGCAGAAGCTACCAAGCCTTTCTGTATTAGGAGTGATTCCACTGACAAATCTTGAATATCCAGCCTTGTCCCTCTGCCACACAGCCACACACCCAGGGCTGCAGGCCTGGGATGGCTCCATGACAGCCCCCATGCACCCGCCTGGCTGCTCCTGGCACTCTCAGACAGAACAACTGGAGCTTATTCTGGGTCTTGGATGAAGGTTTGCCCAGAGCAGGATCAAGGGTGGGTGAGTCACAGCAGGACAGTCCACTGGGAATGGTCCAGGTTTGGCTCAAAGCAGCCTCTGCTGACTTGTCACTGTCCTTTATCCATGAACAGGTCCCCATGTCCAGAGACAGCAAATGTCCAACAGCAGCTCCATCAGCCACTTCCTCCTGCTGGCACTGGCAGACACGCGGCAGCTGCAGCTCCTGCACTTCTGCCTCTTCCTGGGCATCTCCCTGGCTGCCCTCCTGGGCAACAGCCTCATCATCAGCGCCGTAGCCTGCGGCCACCACCTGCACACCCCCATGTTCTTCTTCCTGCTCAACCTGGCCCTCACTGACCTGGGCTGCATCTGCACCACTGTCCCCAAAGCCATGCACAATTCCCTCTGGGACACCAGGACAATCTCCTATGCAGGATGTGCTGCTCAGGTCTTTCTGATTTTCTTCTTCCTTGGATCAGAGTATTTCCTCCTGATCATCATGTGCTACGACCGCTACGTGTCCATCTGCAAACCCCTGCACTACGGGACCCTCCTGGGCAGCAGAGCTTGTGCCCACATGGCAGCAGCTGCCTGGGCCAGTGCCTTTCTCTATTCACTGCTGCACACAGCCAATACATTTTCCCTGCCCCTGTGCCATGGCAATGCCCTGGGCCAGTTCTTCTGTGAAATCCCACACATCCTCAAGCTCGCCTGCTCAAATTCCTACCTCAGGGAACTTGGGCTTCTTGTGTTTTCCATCTCTTTGGGATTTGGCTGTTTTGTGTTCATTGTTTTCTCCTATGTGCAGATCTTCAGGGCTGTGCTGAGGATCCCCTCTGAGCAGGGACGGCACAAAGCCTTTTCCACCTGCCTCCCTCACCTGGTCGTGCTCTCCCTGTTCCTCAGCACAGCATTCTTTGCCTACCTGAAGCCCCCCTCCATCTCCTCTCCATCCCTGGACCTTGCACTGTCAGTTCTGTACTCGGTGGTGCCTCCAGCCCTGAACCCCCTCATCTACAGCCTGAGGAACCAGGAGCTCAAGGATGCCCTGAGAAAATTGGTGACTCTGTATTTTCAGAAGCGTTAAACTGTCTTTTCTGCTGCAGTGCCTTTAGAATGTTACTCTACAATCTTAGCCCTTTTCCCTTTATTTGTCCACTTTTGCTTTGGTAATTGTTACTATTCTTGCTGTGTTTTTTACAAAATACTGTGTCATTTCTCTTTGCATTTCTTCATGAATATCTAATATTTTTTTTGAATGTCAAAGACTTGCAAGTTGTCTGTTCCCCATGCATTTGAATAAAAATAAGTGGCTACCCTGACTTGTGTGTCCAAGCTTTTTTTCCTGTGCCCTTCCTATCTCTGCAGGGCAGTGCCTGTGAGCAGAGGTGGAGGGAAGATACTCCCAGCACAGCAGCACAGCCAGGGACAGATGTGGCTCTCTCCACATCTGCTCTTCCCAACTCCACCCTCTTCTTGCCAGCCCTTCTGTGGCTGTAAGGCTGCAGTGCTCTGGCAGCTTGGTCACTGTCCTGCTGCGTGTCCGTGCTGTGAGCACAGGCAGGGACAGGCCATGGGCACAGCTGGGACACAGCTGGGCTCCAGCACAGCAGCTCCACCAGCAAAGGCATCTCCTGAGGGCAGGGCAGGAAGGCTTTGCTCTCCTCCAGAGCTGCTGTCAGGAATGTGCTCCAGGAATGCCCTGGCAAAGCAAAGCCCAGTGCCTGGGGCAGAGGGGCAGTGTGCAGGGGGCAGGCAGCAGTGTCCTGGCACAGCCAGAGTTCTTGGCATGGACAAACTTGGCAGAGCTGCCTTTGTTCTGGCCACAGCCTGGGAAGGTGCTTTCGGCCAATTGTCCCACACCAGCCCCTGCAACCACCATACCCAGCACTGGCCTCTGCCCCACCTACAGGAGGTTGTTTGTCCCTGCACAGAGGGACACCAAGTGACCAGGCCAGCAGGCCATGTTTGCTCTGTGCTGAGGAGATTTCAGCAGTGCATCGTGTGTGTCGGGAGATGAACCCAAGTGAGCACAAACACCATCATCAGCACTCAGGCGTTGCACAAACAGTGCCTTGAGGCCACTTCACTCTGGGAAACCACCTGAATTCATTACTGGGCCGTTGTTGGGACTGCATAGAGAGAAACATCCCTGGCAGGGAGGTTACAAAAAAAAATGCTCAGGGCAGCCAAGGACTGCACAGAGAGGCCATTCGAGTGCCCTGGTCTGTGGGGAGAAATCAGAGCTGCCACCCTTAAGGACCACCCTGAGGACCTGGACAGGGCTGTGCTGTGTTCTGGGCACTGACCTGGAATTGAGGGATGTGGAAAAGGCCTTTGCTATCAGGGATGTGGAAAAGGCCTTTGGTATCAGGGATGTTGACAAGGCTGGGCAGTGTCATTGTGAGATCTCTCTCAAACCCCTTGGAAAGGCCAGAGCCATCCCAGAGGGTCCTGGGCACTTGGGAAGGGCAGACATGGAACCAGTCTGCAAACAGGGCAGGGAGGGGCACGAGGAGAGTCACAGACTGGTCAGGCTCAGCAGGGAAGGGCATGTGGGAAATCCTCCTGCAGCCATTCCAGGCACTGGCAGCACAAGGCAGGGATTGCAGAACACCTGTGGAGGGGAAAGAAGGGGATGTTGTGTGCCCAGGCTTTATCCAGGCCTGGGACTGGGTCTGCTGTGCTCTCCTCAGAGCCAGGCTGGAGAGAGCTGGGCTGCAGGAGTGGAACATGGGGTGGGTGGGAATTTGGCTGAACAATGAGGGTCAAATGTCATCCATGGCACAGAGTCCTCTTGGCAGCCACTCCCTGGTGACATCTTTCAGGGACCAGCCCTTGACCACCACTCTGGAACATTTCTATTATCGCTACAGTAGCATGAAATGCACTTTCAATTCCTTAGTTGATGCTGCCATGTTGTAGGGAGTCTGAGACAGAATTCATCCAGTTAATGGCAACTGAAAAATGTAATTGGGCAAGATGACTGAGTTGGGTAAATTTGTCTTGCTATCAGGTTCCAACCAAGCCACAAGAAAAGGCAGAAGGAATATATGCATCAGAAGAAAGGCAGTTCAGAAGGGAAAATTCCAAACCCAACCAAAAAAGGAAAACCCAAACCCAACCAAAAAACCCCAGAGCAAGACCCACTCACAATAACAGAAAGCCCCCACAAACCAACCACAAAAAGCAAAAGCTGCAAACAGAAGTAAAGCAAATCCAGATGAAATTTCCTAGCAGCGGAAAATGTTTAACCACGTTGTGGCAGGAGAGGATTCTGTATGTGTAGGTGCTCATCTGAAAGAAAAATGTCTTAAAAAATAAATCAATCCCTTGGCCCCTTACCCCCTCGTTTCTCTCAGTTCATTTCTGAGCATGGTGTGACATGGAATGGAATGGAACATCCCTTGGGTCAGTCCAGCCCAGCTGTCCCATCCCTGTTCCCTTGGAAACACTTGCCCACCCCAAGCCCATAGGTTGGGGGAGGTTGCAGACACGCCTCATGTGGGGTGAGCACTGTGACAAGGACAGGAGAACAGAACAATATTTTACTCTTATCCAGGAGAGTAGAAGAGAACAGCACAGTCTTGGAGAAGCGGATAAAGGATGTAACTCTGGGAAACAGAAGTTACACAAAATGTAAGCAGGATGCCAGCTCAGCTCTTCAAGGCTGACAAAGCAGAAGTTATAAAAAACAGTAAAATTGCCATTACTCAAAAGCAGGGGTCAAGGAACAGCCACTGAAAAAGGACACTGGATATTGAAGACAGACCCCAAAGAACCATATAAGGACTTGTGATAAGAGGTGCAATTGCATAAAGTCAAAGGTAGTGGGGATAGCTTATGAATATGTAATCAGTGTGTCTGATAAAAAACTCTGTTCACCTGATGCTCATGCACTCAGTGCACACCTGAGTGATCACCATGCTGTAACAAACAATACCTGTTGTAAATTCTTTAAAACTGTGTAAGAAACTTCTATCCTACAGATTTCAGTATCAGTGGTGTCCTTGACTCCATTATGCCCCTTGCACAGTTTCACAATGGCACCTTGGATCCATGAGGCCCTGCTGTGTAACAATGGACCCTTGGTTCCGTTAAGGTCCATACTGTCAAATGGCTCCCTTGTTCTGCACTGCCAGAATGCTCTCCTTGGTTCCACGAGGATTTGCTGTGTCACAATGGACCCCTGGTTCCATGAGCTGCCATAGTGCCACCATGATCCCCTGGGATCCGCATTGTCACAATGGACAATTGGTTCCATGGGACCCTGCTGTGTCACAATAAACCCTTAGTGCCATGAGGTTCTGGAGTGTCACAATGGTCTCCCTGGTTCCACGAGGCCTTGGAGTGTCACAATGGCTACTGGGTTCCATGAGCTCCCATAGTGCCACAGTGGTCTCCTTGTTTCTGCAGTGTCATAATGGACCCTCAGTTCCATAAAGCTCCTAAATGTCTCAGGTCTCCTTGGTTCCATGTAGCCCTGCTGTGCCATCATGGCCCTCTGGTTCCATGAGGTTCTGTGGTGTCAACAATGGTTCCTTTGTTCCAATGAGGCACTGCTATGTCACACTGGACCCTGGGCTCCATGAAGTTCTTCAGTGTCACAGTGGCCCCTTGGATCCATGAGGTCCCATAGTGTCACCATGTTCTCCTTGGATCTGCATTGTCACAATGGACCATTGGTTCCATGTGGCCTCGCTGTGTCACAATGGTCTCCTTGATTCTGTAATTCCCCACAGTGTCATAATGGTTCCTTGTTTCTGTGAGGCACTGAATTGTCACAATTGTCTCCTTGGTTCCACGAGCCCCTGCTGTGTCACAAGGTTTTCCTTGGTTCCATGAGGAGCAGAAGCTTCCATGAGGTTCCAAAATCTCTGCATACACATTGAGAAACACCTGCCTAACCTACCTGGGACCATCTGTCTGCATTCAAAAGAGGGGCTAAGGGTGGGAATGGCACCAACAGCTTCCATCTGCAACAGAGATCCAGGGAAAGGACAGGGACAGAGGATTCAGCTGAAAGAGTCAGAGAATTCTGCTTACAGAGATCATGTCTGGTCCCACTGGCCCTTGTAGAAAGGTGACATCATTCCAGGCAGCCTGAACTGACCACATGGCTCCTCACTGGGGTTTGTTGTTCAGGAAACCTGCTCAGGCTTTCCCATTCTTTTTTCACAAAGAAGAAATCTTCTCCTGGGCCTGTGTGCAGGCAGAGCCCTGAGGAGAGCAAGTGGGACATGGTGCAATGGGCTGGTACACCCAGCTGCAGAGCTCAGTGGACAAGGTTCTGATGCAGGGCACAGGGATGTCAGTCCCAGGTGGGAAATGCCAGATATGGAGAGGCTGGGGGTGAGGAGCAGATTGCTGAAACAGGGTCAGCCTGCAAGGGACTCATTCTTCTCTGGGCCCGGACTTCCTAAAAGACATTCAGCATCAAAAGCACCTGCAGAATGCTTCAATCAGCTCTTCTCAGAACTGGAATACTGAAACATGCTCAATAAAAAAAAAGAAGTAATGAGATGCACTTTCAAATCTTCCTCCTTTGAAGAAGTCCAAACTGACTCAAAAGAGCTGCACAAGCCTTGGAGATTTGAAGACAATTAAATAAAGACAAAGAGATCCTGAGGGCTTTCTGTATTTTAATGATCCCCACAGTGGATTTGGGGCTGAGTCCAGCAGCCTCAGGTGTTGTCTGGCAGCCTGGTTCAAGTCCAGCACGGTGGCCCTATCCCTGGGTCACTCAGCTCCAGGACACCAATGTGGTGGACAGCAAATGGCGTTTATTGAGGGGTTACAGGGGGTTTTAAGGACAGGGGTCCTTGGGTCATTTCCTCTAGCTCACATCCGGCAAGGGGCGGCCAGGTACAGAGCTGAGGTCAGACCACAAGGTGGAGGTGAAGGGGGTCCCTGGCTGCCCGTACATCCCGAGAATCTTCCATTCGCAATATCCCTATCTCTCTACAGTTCCCCCCTCCCTCATGATTAGTAAAAAATCATATAAAGATTACTTAATATGGATATTTTAAAATTTCATGGGTTAGTAAGGTTAGTATAAAATTGTAAATTTGTTAGTAACGGGCACACTTTAAAGCAGCTGTCGACGTTCGACGAACATAATGTTAACTGTTTCTAAACGCTTTTTGACAAATAGTACTAATTTGTTAAATATGCAAGGCCCGAAGATTAGTGTTAGTAGGATTATAGTGACCGGGCCAATTAAGGTAGAAATCAGGATGGTGAGCCATGGGGACTGGTTGAACCACGATTCAAACCAGCCCTGTTTAGCTTCTCTGTCCATTTTTCTCTGGTTCAGTCGTTCCCTCAGCTCGGCCATGGAGTTTCTAACAACTCCCGTGTGGTCTGCATAGAAGCAGCATTCCTCCCTCAATGCGGCACATAGGCCCCCCTGCTGCATGAACAGAAGGTCCAGTCCTCGCCTGTTTTGGAGGACGACTTCTGAGAGTGAGGAAAGGGATGTTTCCAGGGATGAAATGGATTTCTCGATCTTTTGCAAGTCCTCGTCGACTGTCATTTGCAGTTGGGTCAGTCCTTGATGCTGAGTTGCCAGGGACGAGACACCTGTGGCTGCGCCGGTAGCTCCTAAGCCGAGGAGCATCGCGATGGTGATGCCTGTTAACACTTCCCGCTTGTGGAGCCGGCCGGGTTCCTTGAGCAGGTGGTACACCTCATCGTCCTGGTGGTACTGGACTCTGGGAACAATGAGAACTTGGACACAAAAGTCAGCAGAATGATTGAATTTGGCAATGAGTACACATAGCGTTACTCCAGCTTGGTGACAGACCCACATCCCTGATGCAGCTGGGATCGCCCACTGGAACTTTCCCTTTTTAAGTTTGACAAAGTTCCGGCAGAAGCTACCAGTCCGCTTTGCCAGGGCTGCGTTTCCAAAGCATCTGCCTTGGCCCGTGACCTGGCTAAGGGCGATGCCCCTCCGGGGGGTGTCCCATCTGCACTGGCGTGGATTGTCCGACTTTGAAAAGATAAACGGGAGATCAAGGGCAACACCTTTGTAAAAAGGGGGTCGTGCATCATAGCACAACCAGCACGATTCTGTGAGATTTGGGTTGGACTGGTTTAACGATAGAAAGGTAGCATTTAACGCACTTAGGAAAGGATCAGAGAGGGCTGGTTTGGATAAGAGATCGGATGGGGAGGAGACAGATCGCAGCATCTGTGTGTTGTGGCTGGAGCTATGGTTAGCTGCGATTCTTTTTCTGGGTTTGCTCATTGTAAGAACTGGATTGGGTCTGGCTGATCGGGATATTGAGGGTGGGAGTCTGATAATTTGTATGTTCACCCAGACACGGTGAGGATGATGGACAAACGCTGTCCACACCTTGCCTGTGGCCCAGCTATTATGGGCTGGCTACAGAACTGTCATTATATAGCCTGTGCATGTGTGCTCTGCCCTGCCTTGGGGCATGAGTACGTACTTATCCATGCTAAATCTTGGTTCGATACAGCCGTGAGGAGAATACTTAATCTGCAGGAACTTATCTGGCTGTTGCGGTTTCCATCTATCGCTTGTCACAATAGTTTCACACCCCCAATACCCACAATATCCATACCCTGGGTAATTACAGTAACCTTTCCCTGGGTTGGAAGCAGGACACCAATACGTTTGAAATATTGCTGGCTTATCAAATTTGGGGAATTACGTATAGAAGGGAAAAATGTCCTTTAGGTTGAACTCGAAGGATGGGGTGTCTGCTGTTATATTTTCTTTGATGACTCTCTCACCTGAGAGATGGCGTAGAACCCACCTGAACGGCTGGTGAGGGTAACGCTTTGTGTTTGCTTGCCCTCCGCCTACCAAGCCTAGGAACAAAACGACACAGAGATACCGTCGCTGCTTTGATTGTGAGGGTGTGAGCTTCTCAGGTGATGCCGGGTTGCTCGGTGGTCTCTCTCTCTTTCCCGGCAGTGAGGCGTACGGGTTGCGAGGGCGTCCCATGATCCAGTCCTGCAAACAAAGTCTCAGAATTCTCATTAGCTGCACTTTGAAGGTCTGGTTTGATAGATTTGAGTGGACACCATTTAACGTTCCCATCTCTTTTAACGGCCGCATACCCCCGCCCCGTGAGTACCAGCCTC
Source organism: Oenanthe melanoleuca (assembly GCF_029582105.1). Classification (NCBI taxonomy): domain Eukaryota; kingdom Metazoa; phylum Chordata; class Aves; order Passeriformes; family Muscicapidae; genus Oenanthe; species Oenanthe melanoleuca. Next base: position 9,616,159 of record NC_079358.1, read on the forward strand.
CAACCTTGTTCCCACTCCCCTAGTTCATTTCTGATCACAGCTCGTGGGCCTTTCTCTAGAGCTTGAGTGGCCCAGTGTCTCTGGGCAGGACTGTTTGTATCATCCCCCCTAGGGAACTGGTTTAACGCTAGCAGCGCAGTTGCCAGTATGCGCGCCTGGTCACTTGAAGGAATGGCATTGGTGAAGCCCTCTGCCTTTGCCAGGATTTCCAGTTTAGTTTTCAGAGTTTGATTCGCTCTTTCGACGATGGCTTGTCCGGTGCTGTTGTATGGGATGCCGTGTACCAAGGCAATGTTCCATTTTGAGATGAATGCTTGGACAGTCTTTGAGGTGAAATTTGTGCCATTGTCTGTTTTGATCTGTTTTGGGACTCCAAGCCATGCCATGGCTGTCAGCCAATGTTGGATGGTGGCTTTGGAATCTGTCTTAGAATGCTGTGTGGCCACGATTACACCGCTGTATGTATCCACGGTAACTGCGAGCCACACTCGGGGTTTTAATAGCTGGCATTGGGTAAAGTCTGTTTGCCATATTTCCGAGGCTTTGAGGCCTCTGGGGTTGACGCCGCTGGACCACGGAGGTGATTTCTGACAGTGAGGGCACGTGGCAACAACGTGCTTTGCGTCTGCAGCAGAAATTCCGCACTTCTTCGCAAGTGCTTTAGCTCCGATGTGAAGGGATTCATGCAACTGACGAGCTTCTTGCAGAGTCCATATGCCTTTTGCGGCTGCGTCAGCCTTGTCATTGCCGATTTGGTAGAACCCTTTGACCGGGTCGTGGCTGTTGACGTGGATGACTGATATGGTGCCTTTCTGTGAATAGTGCGCTTCTTCTAGCATCGTTGCCATTGTGGACACTGACACACCTGGTCCGGACATGGCTAGGCAGAGTTTGGCCACAAATATGGAGTCAGTCACAATGTTGAGGTGTTCTTCTGGGAACAGTCCACACGCTAGCACTACAGCTGCTGCTTCTAATTGCTGGACTGAAAGCGAGGGGTCTGTTGCCTTGACACACTGCCATTGCTCTCCTGACTGCCACACTGCCGCTGCGGTGGAGGTCAGCGATGATGTGTCAGTAAAGATGGTTGGTCCTGCCTGTGGTCGGTTGATTATCTTTGGAGGGAGGTCGATGTCAACGCTGGTGAGCAGCTGGGTCCAAGGGGGTTTTGCAGCGTAGCGAATCTCTCCTCCGAAGCCTGCAAGGGCCACAGCTAGGTATTCGGATATTGTTGTTGACTGCGCGGAGAGTTGCTTGCGGAAGGGCAAGTATATCTTTGCCGGTTCCATGCCCAGATACCGTAGGGCGAGTTTCCTGCCTTTCATGATGAGGCTGCCGAGGCACTCAACTCCTGGGGAGAAGGCTCGTGATGGTTTCCCCAAGACCACCCATTGTATTGGCTGGGCTTTGTCGGGGGGTCCTTGGGCTAGGGCCCCCGCTCCCCCCTGTTTTGTGAAGTGGACGTACAGATCGACCGGTGCACTTGTGTCCCATCTGGCAAGGGTGCTCACTGACATCTGATGCTCGATAAAGTCGAGCGATCTTATCGCTTCTGGTGTTAGGGTCTTCTGCTCCCATGAGTTTTTCCCTTTCAAGAGGTCGTGTAGAGGGTCCATGACCTCCGGAGGAATTAGGATGATGTTGCGGAGCCACTGCAATGACCCTACCAGTTGCTGCACGTCGTGGAGCGTCTTGATATCTCGGCGGATTTTTATTTGGGGAGGGGTTACGTAGGAGCTTGTGATTCCCACCCCTAGGAAGGTTACACACGGTCCCTTTTTTATTTTTGCACTGGCTATTTCAAAACCGCTCTTCTTTAAGGTCTCGGAGACGGTCGATATCAGCTGGTCTACTTGGCTTGGTGATGGTGCAGCGATCAGGATATCGTCCATATACTGCAGGATAGTTACAGTTGGATGGCTCTGCCGGACTGGTGCTAGCGCTCGGTCTACTGTGATTTGGCAGATGGTGGGGGAGTTGATCATCCCTTGAGGTAGCATTTTCCAGTGGAAGCGTAGGTTAGGTCGTTGGCTGTTAGGAAAGACGATGGAAAAAGCGAACCGCTCCTTGTCGTCCTCGTGCAGGGGAATAGAAAAGAAGCAGTCTTTGATGTCAAGCACTGCACAGGGCTGCCCTCTTGGTATCATCGAGTTCATGGGCAGCAGTGTTTGCACCGGGCCCATTGGCTGGATTTTCTTGTTTACCTCTCGCAGGTCATGCAGGAGACGAAAGCCTTCACCAGACCATTTAGGTATTACGAAGATCGGAGTGTTCCATGGGCTCGTGGAGGGTTCTGTATGATTCTTATGCAGTTCACAGCCAACTAGCTCAAGGAGAGCAGTCATTCGAGGCTTGGATAAGGGCCACTGTTCAATATACACCGGATCGATTGATTTCCAAGTTAGTTTGATGGGCAGTGACGGGTACACGACAGTGGCCCTTAGTATAAATTTGTCATCCTGACGTCCAGCAGGGCTAAGGCATCTCTCCCCAACAAGGGTGGGCAATCCGACATGACGTATACCGTGAGGGTGATAGTCCTTCCTGGTCCTCTCTCGGTGCAGAGTGTTATTGCTATTGGCTGGGTGCTTTTCCGGGCTCGGGATTGCCCTCCAACTCCGCTCACCATGGGGGCTTCTTCTAGCTTCCATGGTAGAGGCCAGTGTATATCTGGGACGACGGTAATGTCTGATCCAGTGTCCACCCAAAAGGGAAGGCAGATGGCCGTGCCGTCAGAGCTGTTGCGGAGACGACACTCTGCCCACACGATCAGCGGGTGCCTACCCACCTTCACTGCAAAGGCCACCCATGGGTCTCGCTCGTACGCTTTCATGGCCAAGGCCACCCAGGGACCTCGTCCCCAGGGTGCTGTTCTTGGTAGTCCTGAGGTGCAGGTGGGTTTGGCTGAGCTGTTGGCTGGGCGACAAAGTTGGCTATTTCTTGAGGGGGTAATGGGCGTGGAAGCTCCATGCCCCATTGAGGGTTGCTGTAGTTGGGCCGCTTGGCGTTCCAGGAGGGAGAGGGCTGGGTGCGGCCCGGCTGCCCCCTCCCCTTCCTGTTTCCCTGAGGCTTGGATTTGCATTCTTTAGCAAGATGCCCCTTCTTTCCACAAGCCCAGCATGGTCCTCTGATTTTCCCCTGGCGTGGTGAAGCAGCTGCTGGTGGGTGTCCTGACTGGGGACAGTTTACTGCCACGTGTCCTGCCTGGCCACACTTGAAGCATGCCATCACGCTGGTTATTGCAGTGTGAACTGCTGCTTGAATGGGAGCTAGGTGTTCTTCCTTTGCAACGTCTGATCATGGTTGTGATATTAGACCCAGGTGGCAGTGATCTTAAAATGTCTCTGGTGGCTGAATTACACTGCTGGCGCAGGCAGTCTGCTAGCACAGGTCCTTTTGCTTCTGAGGGCAGTGCTGAGCAGTCTAATGCTGCCTGGAGACGGTCCACAAACTGAGTGAAGCTTTCACTCTCGCTCTGCTTTATGGTGGACCATGGTGATGGTCTGGCTATAGCTTTAGAGGCTGTGCGGATGGCTTCTCGGGCAGCACGGGTGGTAGTCATAAGCTCATGGGCTCGCAGTCCCTCTGCCTGTGCCTGTGGGGTAAGCATGGCTGGATCTCTGCCCATCAGCCTCTGTATGCTGGAGCCGTGCAGAGGATGGTTTTCTCCAGTTACCAAGGCTAGCTGCTTGGCACAATTATCCTCCCATTCTTGCTTAAAAACGATCATCCCCGCCCCATCAAAGATTAGTCTGCAAGTTTGTTTAATATCAAAGGGAAGCATATCATCGCCTCCAAAAATGCTGTCAATAAGTGTAGAAACCATGGCAGAATTGATTCCTTTGTCGGCAACCACTTTCACAATAGCCTGCACATCCTTCGGGTTTACCGGGGAATACGTTCTCTGGTTTCCGCCGGCACCCCCCACTCTGACCGGGAATACCAACTTGGCAGACGGGGCCCACTCTGCGCATGCAATTTTTATTTTACGCCAGTCTGTAAGGGGGGTTCGATTTGCATCTGATGTCCCCCTAACCCATGCCGGAGGGTTGTGGTTAGTTGCCCTGTAAGCCGCGGCTCCCTTCTTGTAAACCTCCCGGCCGGTATCCGATGCAGTGTCTGACCACCCCTCTGACCGGCTGTCCCAGCTCCGGTCAGAGTCAGAGCCGGAAGTCGACTGACTGGACGTTTCCGGGCTGCTGAGCCTTTTTCTCGGGCTCCGCCCCGCCCCGTTCCCCGGGGGCCGTACCGTTCCCTCCCCCAGTGCTTCCCCCGCCTCCTGCTGGGGGAGGTCCTTGCCTTATAAGGATCTAATTTGCAAAGAGCTCTGTGATTGGTCTCACGCTCGTTTCCGGGGGACGCCCCTCTGCCCCGCTCCCCCGCACTTGCGCCGTTCAGAACGCCCGTGGCTTCCCCGCCTCCCGCATCATTGCGCAATGCTCGACCACACGGCTCGGCGCCATTTTCAAAACCGTATGGAGGCAGCTTGGTCTTTTCCGCCGCCTGTATCTCGGATATAATGGCTGCATTTCACGCCTCGTCTGCTAATCCTTGCCACAACTCCCGCGCGCTCCGTCCCCCCTCTCCCGGTGAAGGTGGGTCCCAATCCGGGGGCTGCAAGGGGGGGTCCGGGGTTCCCGCGTGCACCCGCTCGCCCGATTCAAACCCCTCTGCGGTTTGTGTCGCCGCCCCAATACCCGTTTGTGGCGCAGCAAACAGACATGCTCGGGCAGCTTGCCAGGCTTGCTGTTCCTGCCGGGCACTTTGCAGCGCCTGCATCACCTTTCCCCACGCTTTAAGCGCTTTTCCTGACCCTGAGGTCATGGTGTTTTCCGCCAAAGCTTTTGTGCATTTATCCCAAATCTCCGGATGGAGAATGTCTACCGGGCCATCTATAGCCCCAAGCTTAATAAGTCTCGGCACTGCAAGACAGAAATCCTTAAGCTTACAATCCAGACCCCATTGTGCGTGGATCTCACTTACGACCTTCGCGACTTGTTCCATATTCCTCGCGGGTCCAGAGGACGTCTCCCCTCACTGCACTCGCCAGCGGTGCAGTCGCTGGGTCCTGGTCAGGCGAACCCCGAAATCCGGGCGATCGGTTCTCGATGTATTCCCGGGTTTCAGCACCAGTTGTTGTCTGGCAGCCTGGTTCAAGTCCAGCACCGTGGCCCTATCCCTGGGTCACTCGGTCCATCAGCTCCAGGACACCAATGTGGTGGACAGCAAATGGCGTTTATTGAGGGGTTACAGGGGGTTTTAAGGACAGGGGTCCTTGGGTCATTTCCTCTAGCTCACATCCGGCAAGGGGCGGCCAGGTACAGAGCTGAGGTGAGACCACAAGGTGGAGGTGAAGGGGGTCCCTGGCTGCCCATACATCCCGAGAATCTTCCGCTCGCAATATCCCAATCTCTCTACACTCAGGCACTGAGAGAAGGTTGAAGAAGCTGCTCAAGGAGTCAGAAGCAAAACTCCAAGTCCCTTGGAGCATCAGTGGCCCCGCTGAGGGCAGGGACTGCCAAAGGCTCCCCAGGGACTGCTGAGAGCAGATCCTTGAGGCCAGGATTGCAGGAGCCAAAGGCTGTGAGCAGGGAACTGCAATGCTGAGCCAGGCCTGGGCTGGTTGGAGGCAGCAGAAAGGCCAAGGCCTGAGCCCAGGCCTGGCCCAGCAGGGCCTGTCCCTCACGGGTGGCTCGGGGCTGTTCCTGGGGCACTGGGATGGGAAGGGCAGCAAGGACAAATGGCATCAACCTGTGTGACACTCCAGATGCTCATGGAACCAAGGGCCAGTGTGACACTGTGGGGCCTCATGGAAACAAGAGGCCATTGTGAGCCTGAGGGGCTGTAACACCCCAGAACACTGGAATGCTGGGGGTGACCAAAGGTTCCTTTACTTGAGTTTGGTGCACAGGAGAAACCCCAGCCAGATATTCTCAAGAGGTAAAATTGACACAAAATTTTACTGGCAAAATATAAAAATCTAAGAAACTTTGCAAAAAGGATTTATAACAATATCCAATTCCACATAAAACACTTATCATAACTTCATTAACTTAGACTATTACACCTAGAAACCTTTAAACACATAAGTTTTTGAGATACCAAAAACTGTTCTGTATCAAGAGCATGAGAAGGAGAGGAAAGAGAGACAGAAAGACAGAAGCTCTGTAGAAACACACACACATGGCTACCAACTCCTAGGGTTCCAGTGTGGGTGACACACAGACCCCAGCAGAAGGCAGGGTAAGGACCATGGGCTGAGTGCCTGCTCTGTGTTTTAAGCCCCTGGGCCTTCGTGGGCCTCCCCCCAGGTGGGACTTGTGATTGCTCAGGCAATGAGAGCCTGGGTCAGCAGCAGCCCACTGTGTGACTGATTGACAGCTCATCCCGAGGTGTCTGGGACATTGATCTCATCCAGCCTCTGACAGCGACCATGGTGACACTGGAGAACCTCATGGAACCATGGGTCAGTTGTGACAAGGACAGCAGGAGATCCACTGACAGCATGGAGACACTGTGGATCCTCATGGAACCAAAGAGACCATTGTGACACTGTGGGCCTCAAGGAACTGAGGAATCTGTTGTGACTCATAAGGAATATTTCTTTACACACGATTTCATGGGTGAAATTATGGGTCTAACATCTTTGAAATAGGTCTTATTTTCTCTGTTAACTTCAAACAACAGGCTTATTACAGAGCTCAGACAGCTTGGCTCCTGAAACAGACAAATGGGTCTGCACAAGCTTGAGTTTATGAACTTAAGGCTAAAATGCCAGGTTCAAGAAGGGAGAATGTGCAGGCAGTTTGGGAAGGCTGTACCTTCCTTGTACCTTGGCCAGTGGGGAAAGGAAAAGGCAACATGGGGCCAGGAGTTTAGGATAAAAGGAGGCTGCAGCCTCGAGAAGCTTGAGAGAGAAAACCCCATGGGCATGTGCTCTTGTGAAGTCTTTCCATTTATTCAAATAAAGCTGAAGGACTCCGCTGTCTTTTTTATGGATCCTGGCTTTCCATAACGTGATTCTCCGTACATGACACTATGGAATGTGACATGCTTGGAACAAAGGAACCATTGTTGACAGCACAGAAACTCGTGGAACCAAGGGGCCATTGTGACACTCTGGTGCCTCATGGAATCAGGGGGACCCTTGTGAAACTCAGGACCCATATGGAACCATGGGTCAGTGATGAAGCTGTGGGGCCATAGAACCAAGGAGCCATTGTGACACAGCGGGGCTGCATGGAGCCCAGGGACCATGGTGACACTGCAAGACATTTTGGAAGCAAGAGGCCATTTTGACACTACAGAAGCAAGGAGAATATTGTGACAAGGAAAGTATTGTGACACTACAGGGACTCATGGAATCAAGGAGACCATGGTGACACTGTAGGGCTCCATGGAACCAAGGGGAACCAAGGCTGGCTGAGCGTCCTGGGGGCCACCTGACAGATCTGATGGACTTTGGCATGTCAGGGGCTGCTGCTCATCAGCTCATGAAGCACTGGGGCTCTGTGCTTTCCTTCCTGTGGAAAAGAACTGTCCTTCTCCTCCAGGTATCCCTGGCCAAAATGTGGATTCCTTCTCCAAATTTCCTTATATGTAAAGACTGTTCCCAGATGAAATCTGCCAGGACAGACAGATCTGGCTGACTCGGCCACCCAGGGGCCACCTCTCATCTGCCTTTGAAACACGGGGACCATGTACTTTTCTTTCTTATGGAAAGAAACCATGCATCTCAACCAGGCGCCCATGGCCAAAATATTGAATCTGCCTCCAGAACTCCCTGTTTTGCAAACATAGCTAATGGACAAAAGCTGCCAGGACTGAAATGTTTGGTGGCCTTGGCTACCTGACGGCTGGCTCCCATGTGCCTTTGAAACACTGGGACTTGGAGCTTTCCTTCCTAATGAGAAGAACTCTTCTTCCTGTCCAGGAGCCTACGGCCAAAATTGAGATTCCACCTCCAAAGTGCCTTTGTCCATGGATAGCCCCTAGATGAAAGGTGCCAGGAGACAGGTCAGGCTGGATTGGCCCATGGGTGGCCACTTGTCATCTTCTTCCAAAACACTTGGGCTTCACGCCTTTCTTTCCTATAAGAAAAAAATCCTCCATCTTTACCAGGTGCCCATGGCCAAAACTGGGATTCGACTCCGTACATGCAAGGATTCAAAACTCCGTACATCCAAGGATTGCTCCCAAGTGGAAGCTGCCAGGACAGACAGGTCTGGCTGCCCTTGGCCTCTTGTGGTTACTGTATGGCCTCTCACCTGCTTTTGAAACACTGGGGGTCGGTGCTTTCCTTCTAATGGAAAGGAACAGTCCTCTTGTCAAGGTGTCTGTGGTCAAAATTGAGATTCCTCTTCCCAAATTCCATATATTTAAGGGTTCCTCTGTAACAAAAGCTGCTAGGACAAACAGGTCTGGATGGCTTGGCCTCCCAGGAGCCACCTCTCTCCTCTTCTGCCTTTGAAACACTTGGGCTCTATGCTTTCCTTCCTAAGGAAAAGAACCGTCCTTCTTATCTACTCAGAAATGGCCAAAACTGCCATTCCACCTCCAAAATTCCCTATGTCCAAGGGTTGCTTTCACACAAAAGGACAGAGAGCTCTGCCTGACCTTGGCCTCTGATGGCCACCTTTCATCTGCCCCTGAAACACCAGTGTTCCATGCTTTCCTTCCTATGGAAAAGAACCATCCTTCTTGACTGGGTGTCCATGTCTGAAACTGGGATTCCATCTCTAAAATTCTGTATTCGAGGGTTGTTCCCAGGCAAAATCTGCCAGTATCATCAAGTCAGGCTGGTCTTGGTCTCTGCTGACTGCCTCTGCAGCACTGGGAATCATTTATTCCTCCTATGGAGATCACTGTGACACTGTGGGGACCTCATTAAACCAAAGGGATCATTGTGACACCACTGGATCCCATGAAACCAAGGGGCCATGGTAACACAGCAGGGCTTTGTGGAACCAAGAGACCATTATGACTTTGTAGGGCCTTTTGGAGCCATGGAGACCATTAAGACCCTTCAGGGCCATGTGTAACCAAGGGGGCATTATGGCACCTAAGGGTCTCATGGAAGCCAGGGACCATTGGGACATTGTGGGGCTCCATGGAACTGAGGGAACATGGAACAGGTCTTCCTGATCTTGGAATGCCAAGGGCTGCCTCAGCTCCTGGAGCACACAGGCTCTGTGCTTTCCTTGCAATGAAACAGAACTGTCCCTGTTGTCAGATGCCCATTGCCAGAATTGGTACTGTCTCTAAAACATTCCTATATGCAAGGATACCTCCCACTTCCAGCTCTGGCAGGCCTTGGCTTCTGGTGGTCAGCTCACATCCCCCATTGAAACAATGGGGCTCTATTGCTTCCTTCATATTGAGAAGAACTGGCCAGGGATCATGGCCAAAATGAGAATTTGTACTTCCACATTCCATATATCTAAGGATTGTCCCCAGACAAAAGTAGCCAGGGCAGGCTGGTCTTGTTCCTCTGGTGATTTTCTTAGACTATGAGCAGAATGTTTTCATTTAAAAACACCCTGGAGAGGCCTAAGAGACCTCCCAAGGTGGGATTATAAGGCAAGGTGGGAAGATGACCACTATATATGGGAAAAGGAACTCTGTGCTCAGCGGGGTAGAGACTGAGGAAAGCAGAGGAGAGCCCTGGGAGAGACTGAAGGGTGGTTCAGAGATGGTGGATCTTATTGACACAGTAGAGAAGAGCCAGAGAAAGAAAGAATTAATGCCAAGTGCAGGTGGGGAGGCCCAGACTGAACACAAGGAAAAAGGAATTTCTGTCCCAGGGCAAGGCTGTGGTGCAGCATGTTCCCCAGAAGGAGTCTGGAGCAGCCCAAGGCTTTGTGTGTCCAGGCAGAGGCTGGCAGGAGGCAGAGCTGTCAGCAAAGGAAGGGCCAGCGAGGTGGGGCAGCCGGGGGATGACGACAGCCTGCAGGGACAGAGGCGCAGGGCATGGACACCGTAGGACAGCCTGGGCTGCAGAGGGCACAGGGATGGGCAGCAGCTGAAAGGCCCTGCCAGAGCCAAATCCTGCAGCACTTGGGCCATGGCTGCTGGCCCTGGGCCTGAGGCCAGCAGGGGACAAGTGAGCCTTGCTGTGCTGGGGCCTCATTGCCTCCTTGTCCCTGCTCAGCAGCCTGGCAGGGGCGGCCCCATGGTCCTGCCCTTGGCATTGCACATCCCCAGAGCCCAGTGCCCTGGGAAGAGCCCTGAGCAATGAGGGAGGGACAGGATCTGCCTTGCCAGGGGCTGGGGCTCAGCCCTTGGCCCTTTGGACTCATCAAACACATCCAGGTTTGCTTGGCGTCAGAGACACCTTTATTTTCTTTATTCCTATCTGTCACCAGAGCCTCCAGTGTTCTCCTCTAAATAGAACCTTGAGGCACTTTCTCAGTCCTGTCTCGCAGTGAGACCCTTTGAAAATTCAAGAAACTTTGATGTTTCATTTTAATTTTGAGTTCTTGAGAGGTTTTTTTGAAAAACACTCTCTCAGGGACTGAAACAAATTTAAAAAAGAACAAACTCCTGAGAGGGTCATTAAAATCATTCTGTTGAATGGGAGGGAGACACTGGCAACCAGGAAGAGCTTCAAAAAGACATCTCTGCTGAGGAGCAGCTCCTCTCTCAGCCCAGCAGGGCTGAGGGCACTGCCTGCAGGCACTGAGGGGACAGGAGCCTGGCACAGACAGGCTAAAGGCAATCAGGACTGGAAGACATTGAGCTGAGATTCACTTGGGGAAACATCTTCACAGTCCATGACATGGTGAGTCTGTGGATGCAGGGCAATGTCCCCTGTGCTCCTGGAGGGATCTCCTAGAGCCAGCACAGCCCACAGCCTGGGGGATGTGTCAGGAGGACTCTCCCAGTTTCTCTGAGGCACAGGAGCAGCAGGAAGAGGAGGAGGAGGAGGAGGAGGAGGATGTGCTGCAGAGCAGGGCTGCCCTGGGCACCGTCAGAGGGACAGGGCAGGACGGCTCCTACTGCCAGGGACGGCTGCAGGGGCTGAAGCTGGGGCTGCAGCCAGGGCTGCCTAGGGCAGTCCTGCAGAGCAGCTCCTGCAGCCCTCAAGGCTCTTGGCCAGTCCAGGGGATGTGCCACCTGCCAGGGACAGCTCTCAGTCTGCCTGGGAGCTCCCCATGAACTGTGGGGAGAAGTTGGAGGTGGAAGGAGCCATCCCCATCAGGGCAGATTCCTCCTGCTGTGGAGATGGTGCTGCAGGGCCAGGGCTGCTCTCAGCTTTCTCCTGAAGGGAAGGGAAAGGGGCTGTCAGGTGTGTCTGTGTCACTGAGATTCCTGCACTGTCCCCCTGGGGATTAGCAGATCTGCCTCAGGGGTGCGGGAGCTCAGTGCTGAGCGGGCTCCGGGCCCCCGAGGCTGAAAGGGGCGCTGACTTCTCCAGCTGCCCTCGGGCAGAGCCAGCATCAAACCCAACCCTGGTTTTCCTCCCAAACCAGGATTTCCCAAACCTTGGATGCATTGAGGAGGAGGAATAGGCCGTGAGGAAGAGGAAGATGTCCCGGGAGCCACAGGCAGGTGAGGAGGAAGTCAGTGCCCCTTTCCCCCTGTCTCTTGCTCCATCTCCCAGCCCAGCACGGCCCCGGCTGCAGCACAGCCCTGGGGGAATCTCCTTGCCCTTCCCTCTGACATGGAGGCAAATCCCATCGTGTCCTTGTCCTTCCTCCCCCAGACAAGGAGCTGAGCACGAACACACGGACAGCAGGGAGGACAAATCCCCGCAGCACAGCCTCGGGCAAGAGGCCGTTTGCAGCGGCTCCACGGCGCAGGAATGCAACGGGGAGGAAAAGCCCCGCAGATCCCGCAGCAGGAGGGGCTGCAAACGCACAGCCTGGGGATCCCAGCGGGAAAGAGCCAGCCCGGGCCGGGGAGGCGGCCGGAGCTCGGAGCTGGGGCTGCGTAAGCAGCTTCACCGTGGGGAGAACCCCCACAAGTGCTCGCAGTGTGGGAAGGGATTCAGGTGGAAAGCGGAACTGACCAAACACCGGAGAACACGGGGGAACGGCCCTATGAGTGTGAGGAGTGTGGGAGGAGATTCAGCCACAGCTCAAGCCGGGCTGTGCACCTGAAGATCCACACTGGGGAGAGGCCCTATACGAGTGTGATAAATGCAGGAAGAGGTTTCAGACCAGCTCCAGTCTCCTCCAGCACCATCGCAGTCACAGAGATGAGAGGCCGTGCCGTGCTCCGACTGCAGGAAGGGCTTCAAGTACAGCTCTGCCCTTGTCACCCACAGGCTCATCCACACAGGGGAGAGGTCCTATGAGTGTGATAAATGCAGGACGAGGTTTTTATTAAGAGCCCGTCTCCTCCTGCACTATTGCACTCACACGGACGAGAGGCTGTATGAATGACCTGACTGCGGGCGGGGCTTCAAGCACAAGTGCGGCCTCGTCACCCACCGGCGCAGCCACACTGGGGAGAGGCCCTACGAGTGTGATAAATGCAGGAAGAAGTTTCAGACCAGCTCCAGTCTCCTCCTGCACTATCACATTCACAAGGATGAGAGGCCTTATGAGTGTCCTCACTACAGGAAGCGCTTCAAGCAAAACTCACACCTCATCACCCACCGGCGCATCCACACTGGGGAGAGACCCTACGAGTGTCCCGAGTGTGGGAAGAGCTTCTCACACAGTTCTCACTAGACCAAACACCAACAGAGTCACCACTGAGAGAAGCCCTGTGAGTGCCCCGAGTGCGCTGCTCCAGCTCCATCCCCCATGGCAGGATCCGCGCTGGATGATCCCCAGTGACCCCCGGTGGGCAGAGCCCCGCTGAGCCCTGGTGCCGCTGATCCGTGTTGGGAAGACACCCGGCTGGGGGCTCCACATCCTCCTGGCTCCCTGTTTCCTGAATTTTCTTTGCATTTCTCTCTGTCCTTCCAAAACACTCAGAAAGGGGGTAAAAAGTCGTTGAACAAAGATGTGCTTGGGGACATGGGGGATCTTCCAGGGGATGTGGGGGATGCTGGGTTCCAGGGATTTAAAGGTTCCTTGGGGATTGCTCAGGGCTTTGGGCTCCCCAGGGCCAGGGGCTCCGGCTGAACTGGGAAACCTTGGCAGAGGTTCTGGGGCAGCTGATCAATGACCCCCTGCCCTGACACTGTCCCCATGTCCCCCTGTTCTGGCTCCTGCTGTCCTCTGTCCAGGATCCCCCCCTCCTCGCTGTCAGTCCCCTTGCCCCCGGCACATTCCTAACTCATGTCACTGTCACTCCTGTCCTGCTCCCATCCCAGTCCAAATCCCATTCCTGGTTTCATTCCCTGTCCATGTCTCTTATTCTCTGCCCGGCTGCCATTCACATATTCCCAGTCCAATATTCCCGGTCCTGTTTCCCTTTTTGTATTCCCAGTCCTACTCCCATTCCCATAATTCCATTTCTATATTTCCAGTCCCCTTCCCATATTCCTATTCCCAATCCTGTTCACGTATTCCCATTTCTGTTCCCTGTCCCATTTTCTTATTCCCCATCCCATATCATCTCCCCAGTTATTATTTACATATTCCCGGTTCTTGTTTTCATTCCCGTTCCCATGTCCCTGTCCCCATTCCCAGTTGTTGGAATGTGTAACACAGAAGCCTCTTTGAGTCCCTCTGAGGGAGAACAGAATGCCAAATTCTAATTAAAAAACTTCAGAGAAATAAAATACATTAAGCCACTCCAACATGAAATCAAGGTCTGAGCTTTAGTTTAGGTACATGGAAATATTAAGTTGCATCGATATGAAGATGAAATATAAATCTTAGTTTGAAGTATGTAAAAATATGCTTTAAGTGCCTTAAAAAGTAAAAGTCTTAGAGTCTGGTGCAAAAAACAAGCTGCATTGAGAGCTTAAAAACACAGTTGTAAAAAGACTAAAAATAGAGTAAAAATATTTTTTATATTCTTCAGAGAGAAAAACAGAGGCGATGTGCACAAGTTAGATGTAAACATTTGTATTACAGAACCAGAATTCTAACAGGTTTAGGAGAAATGCTTCAGGTTCCTGGTTTTTGATCATTGGGAAATTTGTCAATAAAAATCCGTGTCTTGGAGCCAGAGCTCTCTCTTGCTCCCCTCTCATCGCTCTCCCTTCCTCCCCCACCATCATCATCACCACTACCAGCACGAGAGAGAAGAAGAAGAGGAAGATGAAGCAGAAAAGAAGACAAGAAGAAAGGCCAGGGAGCATCTGCCTCTGGAGACTCTGCACCAGGCCGCAGCTTGGACCTCTTGCAGCAGAGAGCTGCTCCTGCTTCCATCGGGACTTTGTGGCAGAGATTGAACAGGGACTGGAGAGCCTTGGGCTCTTTGCCTTTGGAGCCTGACGTGCCTTTACAAGAAACAACTTTACAGCAGCTGCTCTGCTCTTGGAAGATCTAAAGCCACAACCAATCCCCACAGCCATTCCTGTTCCCTGTCCCCATTCCTGGTTCTACTCCTCGTCCCTGTCCCGTATTCTGGCTCTGGGTCCCGCAGTCCCAGACCCCATTCCCATTCCAGGTCCAGAATTGCTGCTCTCAGTCCTCATTCCCTGCCTAGTCCCAATCCCGGTCCCTTTCCCCATTCCCGCTCCCTATCCAGTATTCCCGGTCCCAATCTCTGTATTAGTACCAATCCCCAAATCCCAGTCCCTTTCCCAATTCCCTGTCCCATAGTCACAGTCCCTGTCCCCATTCCCAGTCCCTATCCCCATTCCCGGTCCCCATTCCCATTCCCTGTCCCCATTGCCTGTCCCCATTCCCATATCCTTCCCCATTCCTAGTTCCCATTCCCATTCCCAGTCCCCATTCCCATTCCCTGTCTCCATTCCCTGTTCCCACGGTCCCTGTCCCCAATCCAGGTCCCTGTCCCCATTCCTGGTCCCTGTCCCCATTCCCATTCCATATCCCATAGTCACGGTCCCTGTCCCCATTCCCTGTCCCCATTCCTGGTCCCTGTCCCCATTCCCATTCCCTGTCCCCATTCCTGGTCCCTGTCCCCATTCCTGGTCCCTGTCCCCTCTCACCAAACGCCGCCGCCATCCCTCTGTTCCCCTCGTGGCCCATGCTCCCAAGAGTCGGGCTAATGAAGAACACCAGCACAACGAGCAGGTAGATCAGGCTGCACAGATAGAGGTGTCAACATAGACTTAGATTGGGAACACAAGGGAGAATTGTTCCTGGCTCGATGGGCCCATGTTGCCTCAGGTCATCAGGGCAGAGACGCCACCTACAAGTGGGCACGAGACCGAGGGGTGGATCTAACCATGGACAGTATTTCTCAGGTTATCCACGACTGTGACACGTGCGCTGCCATCAAGCAAGCCAAGCAGGTGAAGCCCCTCTGGTATGGGGGGTGGTGGTCCAAATATAAGTATGGGGAGGCGTGGCAGATTGACTACATCACACTGCCTCAGACCCGCCAAGGCAAGCGCTACGTGCTGATCATGGTGGAAGCCACCACTGGATGGTTGGAGACCTACCCTGTGCCCCACGCCACTGCTTGGAACACTGTCCTGGGCCTGGAAAAGCAAGTCTGACTGAGTCAGAAAGAACTGAGTCAGACAATGGGACACATTTCAAGAATGGCCTTATCAATGCCTGGGCCAGAGAACATGGCATTGAATGGATATATCATATCCCTTACCATGCACCAGCTGCTGGGAAAGTTGAACCGTGCAACAGCCTGCTCAAGACTACCCTGAAGGCACTTGGTGGGGGAGTCTTCAAGAATTAGGAAAGAAATTTAGCAAAGGCCATCTGGATGGTCAACACTCGAGGGTCCATCAATCGATGCCCAGTCTGAATCCTTGCACACAGTGGATGGAGATAAAGTGCCTGTAGTACACATGGAAGATATTTTAGGAAAGAATGTTTGGATTAGTCCCACCCCAGGCAATGAGAAACCCATATTTCCCATGGGATTGTCTTTGCTCCAGGACCTGGTTACACTTGGTCGGTAATGCAAAAAAGATGGGGAAACCCATTGAGGACCGAAGGGAAAACCTAATCTTAAATGAGAACTGTGTGTAAGGTTTTCATTATGCAGATAGTAGTAGAATAAGGGGTGGATAATGTGTTGGGTTGATGTGACCAGAAATGTGTATTCTATCACCATCTGTTAAAGCCAGGTGGGGCAGTGATTCCTTATCTCCATGGCACACATTATCTGCTAGTGGGGCATCTTTAAGACAAGATGGGGCAATTATCTTTATCTTTTCCACAACTCATCCTCCCTCCAGGAAGATATCTTCTGCTGCTGAGCCATTAAGTCCCACTGTATGACTGATAAAATTACATCATCCCATTGGGAGATGCTCCAGCCACGGGGAGGAGCCAAGCCTTTCCTACCTAGATAAAAACTGAGATTATGGACGCCAAGATACCTTCATTCCACTGGATTCCAGAGGAAAAACCAGACCTTTCTACATCATCCCTGGACTTTTAAAGGAAGGCTTCTACACCCTTCTACAGGAGCACTGCTTCAGCTAAACCACACCTGCCACTGCAGGGGGACTGTAGCCACCATTTGATCACACTGCTACCAACACTCTGACTGACAGGGTGTCAGGTTGTATTCTGACTCTGTCAGGGTTGGGATTGTTTTTTGTAGTACTGTGTTTCTATTTTAATTTTCCCAGTAAAGAACTGTTATTCTTAATTCCCATATCTTTACCTGAGAGCCCCTTAATTTCAAATTTATAATAATTTGGAGGGAGGGGGTTTACATTCTCCATTTCAAAGAGATGCTTCTGCCTTTATTGGCAGATAACTGTCCTTCATACCAGGACAAAAAACAAATAATTACTATCCCCTAAAAACACCCTCTCTCTCCTCCCTTTTCCCCATTCAACAATAGCCCTGTCTCCTCCTTCAGCTAAAAATTCACCTGGTTGGAGCCCAAACCATCTAGAGAGCCCTTCCCTGGATGGTTGGGCACTTGCAGCTCATGCCTGAGCTTTGCTGGCCACTTTTAACAGTTTATTAGGAACAAACAAATGGCCCGTTTTACACAAAATTTCCCAATTCACTGCAATTATAATTTTTAGCACAAGATGGTAGTGTTGTATCACAAATGAAGTGACTTTTAACTTGTTGCAACTACAACTTGTGACACAAGATGGTAGTGTTGCCTCAAAAATAATACCCATGAAATGTAGAAAATCTCAGGTAGCACTCTTCACAGACACGCACACATCCGATCACAACCACAACAACAGCTTGCCAAAACAGCAGCAATAAACAAGGATTTGCACAAACTCACCCCCAGAATTGCTAGCGGTGCCCTCTACGCACAACAAATTCTTCCACTAGCAGTTTAAAGACCAGGATTCGCTCAAGCACACCCCCCAGAACTTGCTAGTGATGCCCTCTATGGCACAGCAGAATCCCTTCACCAGTAACCCAAACAATCCTCTCTGCTTGCAAGCAATACCTTTCAGCCCACAATGTGCGTAGGATATCTTCTGTGTCTTACCAATTAGCCCTCTCACCCTGGAGTAATTTTAAAATCATAAACATACCATTTTGTCCTTGGCCAGCAAACTTGTCTGTCTCCCGCACTGAAGCAGGTGGGATTGGAGGTCCCTTGTCCAAGAGGGACTCGGGCTGGTGCACCTGGAGCTGTCACGCTCCCGTCTGTTCCTGCAGGAAGAGAAGGTCCTGCTGCAGCCGCCAAAATGATTCACAAAAGGCAAGGACAAAATACTTTTCAACCAGTTTAGTCAAAAGGATATGTTTATTTCAGCACTGGGTGGACACAGGGGATTGCTCCCAAAGGCTTTTAGCCCTCTATTTATTCACAAAAGTCATGCATATTCCATGACAGCTATACATATTTATTACCTGTCACTGTCCATTCCCTGCTCGGTATTAAAATTAGTTGCATACTCATTGTGGTTGCATAGTGTTCCCTTGGTATTGGGTCAGTGGTCTTTTAAATGAGTTGGAGGGTTTCAGGGAAGGAAGTAAGGACTGTCTACCTGGCTCTAAACTTTTTAACTCTCTCCTGTTACTATGACTACCTGACCGGTTAATCCCTTCATTCTGGTCTTTGTTAGTTTCAGTGTCAAAATTTATGATGTATGGGTCTCCCCTGGCTGGCTCTGAGTATTTTCTAATGTATATCAGTTTTCAATTAAATGCTTCCATATGTGTATTTTGGCTGGTTCTGAATGTTAAATAATCAATCCTTATAAATTTCTAATCCCTATACTAAGATATATAACTTTATGGGTTACATTCCTAACCTCTAGCTTCTAAACCTTCTAAGATATCCCATAACTTGTTTCCTCAAACACAGAATTATTTAAGCTGTAACAGAATACTATGGTTCAGTGGAATCCCACTTTGGACCATGGTTGCCTGGTCAAGATGGATGGGTTTTCAACAGGAAAGAAAAGTGAGAAGTCCAAGTGTTTTGGAAGAAGATGAGGGATGGCCAACCTTGGGCCAAGTCAGTCTGACCTATCTCTCCTGACAACTTTTTCACTTGGAAGATATCCTTGGACATAGGGATTTTTGGAGGTGGTATCTCAATTTTGCTTATGGGTGCCTGGAATGGAAGAAGAGTTCTTTTCATTTGGAAGGAAACCACAGAGCCCCAGTGTTTCTAAAGGCACATGAGAACAAGCCCTCAGGAAGCCAAGGCCAGCCAGAATTGTCAGTTACGGCAGCTTTTGTCTGGGAGCTGTCCATGGATCTAGGGAATTCTGGGGGTGGATTCCCCATATTGGCCATGGGCACCAGGAGGACAAGGACAGTTCTTTTCCACAGTAAAGAAAGCGCAGAGCCCCAGTGTTTCAGTCACAGATGAGAAGCAGCCCTCAAGATGCCAAAGTCAGCCAGACCTGTCAGGTGCCCCCAGGACCCCTAGCCAGCCAGACCTGTTCCCTGTTCCCTTGGTTCCATGAGACCCCACACTGCCACAATATTCTCCTTGCTTCTGTAGTGTCACAAAGGCCTATTGCTTCCATAAGGTCTGGCAGTGTCACCATGGCCCCTGGGCTCCATGTGGCCCCGCTGTGTCACAATGGTTCTTGTGACAATGGTTCTCTGCTCCTTGGTTCTAGAGGCCCCATAGCTTCATCACTGACCCTTGGTTCCATAAGAATCCTGAATATCACAATGGTCCTCCTGATTCCATGGGTTGGTTCCATGAGGTTCTACAGTGTCACCATGGTGTCCTTGGACCCACATTGTGACAACTCACCCATGGTTCCATGAGGTTCTACAGTGTCTCCATGGTGTCCCTGAACCCACATTGTCACAACTGACCCAGGGTTCCATGAGGTTCCCCAGTGTCACAATGGTCGCTGTCAGAGGCTGGATGACATCAATGTTCCAGACACCTCGGGATGAGCTGTCAATCAGTCACACAGTGGGCTGCTGCTGACCCAGGCTCTCATTGCCTGAGCAATCACAAGTCCCACCTGGGGGGAGGCCCACGAAGGCCCAGGGGCTTCAAACACGGAGCAGGTGCTCAGCCCATGGTCCTTACCCTGCCTTCTGCTGGGGTCTGTGTGTCACCCACACTGGAACCCTAGGAGTTGGTAGCCATGTGTGTGTGTTTCTACAGAGCTTCTGTCTTTCTGTCTCTCTTTCCTCTCCTTCTAATGCTCTTGATATAAAATAGTTTTGAGTATCTCAACAACGGAAGTGTTTAAAGGTTTCTAGGTGTAATGTGCTAAGTTAATGAAGTTCCTGTCATGATAAGTGTTTTATGCAGAATTGGATATTGTATTAAATCCTTTTCCATAGTTCCTTGGATTTTTATATTTTGCCAGTAAAATTTTGGTGTAATGTTGACCTCTTGAGAATATCTGGCTGGGGTTTCTCCTGTGCACCAAATTCCAGTAAAGGAACCTTTGTTACCCACAGCATTTCAGAGTTCTGGGGTGTTACAGCCCTGAAGGCTCACAATGGTCTCTTGTTTCCATGAGGCCCCACAGTGTCACACTGGCCCTTGGTTCCATGAGCATCTGGAGTGTCACACAGGTTGATGACATTTGTCCTTGCTGCCCTTCCCATCCCAGTGTCCCAGGAACAGCCCCGAGCCACCCGTGAGGGACAGGCCCTGCTGGGCCAGGCCTGGGTTCAGGCCTTGGCCTTTCTGCTGCCTCCAACCAGCCCAGGCCTGGCTCAGCATTGCAGTTCCCTGCTCACAGCCTTTGGCTCCTGCAATCCTGGCCTCAAGGATCTGTCTCAGCAGTCCCTGGGGAGCCTTTGGCAGTCCCTGCCCTCAGTGGGGCCACTGATACTCCAAGGGATTTGGAGTTTTGCTTCTGACTCCTTGAGCAGCTTCTTTAACCTTCTGTCAGTGCCTGAGGGTCCATGACTCAGCCCCAAAACCATTGTGGGGCTGATTTAAATACAGAAATCCTTCAGGAACTCTTTGTCTTTCTTCAATTGTCTTCGAGTCTCCAGGGCTTGTGTAGCTGCTTGGAGTCAGTTTGGAGTTCTGTTAAGGAAGCAGATTTGAAAGTGCATCACATTAGTTTGTTTCTTTAATAAAGTGAGTAATTTTTTTCTTTTCATTTCAGAGAAGAGGGGATAGAAATATTCCCTAGGTAATCATGATGCTGAATGTCTCCTTAGAAGGTCTGTGCACACAGAAGAATGAACCCCTTGCAGGCTGACCCTGTTTGGACTACTTGTCCCTCATCCCCAACCTCACCATGTCTGACATTGCCCACCTGGGACTGACATCCCTGTGCCCTGCATCAGAACCTTGTCCCCTGAGCTCTGCAGCTGGGTGTCCCAGCCCATTGCACCATGTCCCACCTGCTCTCCTCAGGGCTCTGCCTGCACACAGGCCCAGGAGAAGATTTCTTCATTGCGAAGAAAGAATGGCAAAGCCTGAGCAGGTTTCCTGAACAACAAACCCCAGTGAGGAACCACATGGTCAGTTCAGGCTGCCTGGAATGATGTCACCTTTCTACAAGGGCCAGTGGGACCAGACATGATCTCTGTAAGCAGAATTCTCTGACTCTTTCAGCTGAATTCTTTGTCCCTGTCCTTTCCTTGGGCCTCTGTTGCAGATGGAGACTGCTGGTGCCATCCTCATCTTTAACATCTCTTTTGAATGCTGACAGTTTTTCCCAGGTGTGGTAAGCAGGTGTCACTCAATGTTTATGCAGAGCTTTTGTATCCTCATGGAACCAAGGACACCCTTGTGACACAGGGGGGCTCATGGAAGCAAGGAGACAATTGTGACAGTTTGGAACCTCACAGAAACAAGGTTCTATTGTGATACTGAAGGGAACCATGGAACCCAGCAGGCCATTGTGACACAGCAATGTCACATGGAACCAATGATCCATTGTTACCCTGCCAATTGGAGAAGACCATGGTGACAACCATGGAACCACAGGTGCAGTGTGACACACGGGGCCTCATAGAACCAAGGAGACCATTTTGACACCAAGGAACTTAATGAAAAAATCGGTCCATTCTGACACAGCAGGGCCTCATGGATCCAAGGGTCCTTTGTGGCACATCAGGAGCTCAATGGAGCCAAGGGGACCAGTGTGTCAAAGCAGGGCCTAATGGACCCATGGAGACCATTGTGACACTAAGGAAACTCATGTAACCATGGCAACCATTAGGATGCTATGGAACCTCTGACAACCAAGGGTCCATGGTGACTCTCTAGGGCCTCCTGGAATAGAGGGACACCATTGTGACAGAGTGGGACCTTGTGGAACCAAGGAGCATTTGTGATACCCCAGATCCTCATGGAACCAAGAGTGCATTGAGACACAGCAGGGTCTTTTTGGAGCCAAGGAAAGCACTGCTAAAAGCAGGGTAACTCATAGAACCAAGGAGTCCATAGTTACACTACAAAACCTCTAGAACTATTGTGAAAAATCAGGGCCTCATGGATCGTCCTGGTTTGAAGGACAGGTGTCTGCCGATGAAGGCAGAAGTTTTCTGTTGAAATAGAGACTTTAATTCCACTCCCCCCAACATTATAATTGTTTGAATCAAGGACTCTGTGGCAGAGATAAGGGGGTAGGAATAACAGCTCTTTTACTAATATATCTAACCGTACAAACAGAAATAACAGCACTTGTTAAAATTACCAACAAATCAGAACAGATAACTCGGTTCCAGTCCTTTCTTTACTGTGGGCACACTCTCTCTCGGTGGGAGCGGAGGTGGGAGGGGGCGGCCGTGGCTGCGCTGGTCTCGGGTGGGAGAGGCTGGAGAGGGCAGCTCCTCGCTCACCGTTTGTGTCTAGGTGATTCACTGTGTCTGCAGAGGCAGGAGGCTGCAGCGGGGCAGATGCAGGGCAGGTGATCACAGAGGATCTGGCTCTCCTGCGTTCGGCCGCGTGGCTGAAGACCGGGGGATCCTCCTTTGAGCTCCCCTGAAACATGAGTCCCCTCCGGAAGCACAAGTGCCCCTCCAGAAGCCCAGTTCCCACCTACCCCTTTTGTCTAGAGTCATCAAAGACTCTACATCAGGGTGTAACTCGGCCAGCTCCATTGGCATGATAATGGGAAAAATTCTTTATATTGACACAGTAATAGAAAAACACTCAACCCCCAACATGGATGCAAGGGGCCATTGTGACACATTGGGGCTGCATTGTCCATTGTGACAATGCTGATCCAAGGAGACCATGGTGAAACTGTGTGACCTCATGAATCCAAGGGGTCATTGTGATATTCAAGAACTTCATGGAGCCCAGGGTCCCGTGTGACAGAGCAGGGTCTCACTGGAACAAAGGAACCATTGTTGAAAGTACAGAAACTCATGGAACCAAGGGGCTGTGGTGACACAGTAGGGCCATATGGAACCAAGGAGACCTGTGACATGTAGGAACATTATGGAACCGAGGGTCCATTATGACACTGCAGAAACAAGGGGAATATTGTTGACACTAAGGAAGCTCATTGGAACCAAGGAGCCATTGTGACACTCTAAGGCCTTGTTGAAGCAGGGAGACCATTGTGACACTCAAGAGCCTCATTGCACTGAGAGTTTATTGTGACACAACAGGGTCCCATGGAACCAATTGTCCATTGTGACAATGCAGATCCCAGGAGACCATGGTGACACTAGGGAAGCTCATGGAACCAAGGGTCCATTGTTACAAATCAAGGCTTCGTGGAACCAAGGGTCCGTTGTTAAACTGTGTGGCCTCAAGAGCCATGAGCTGTTGTGACACACGGAGCCAAGGGGCCATTGTGACACTGCAGATCCAAGGAGAGCATTGTGACTGAAGAACCTCATGGAACCAAGAGTCCACTGTGGGGCCCTGTGGAACCAAGGGGAGCACAGTGACATTGTCAGGCCTGGTGGAACAATGGAGACTATTGTGACACTTTGGGACCCACTGGAGCCAAGGGGCCTGTCAGGATCCGCTCACACAAGCGAGAGTGGTGATGGTTCATTTGATCTCAGGGTGCAAAAGACACACAGCAAGGGAACTAAAGTTTATTCACAGCATACAGCAATGCACTTTATTGAGTGCCAACAACACAGTTATGCAATAGAGCGGAGAGATTAAGGAAAACAAAGTAAAGAGAGAGAGAGAGAGAGAGAGAAGAAGGGGCGTGGGGAATAGCTACCAACAGATGGGACAATGTCCTCGTGGTCCAGCCAATAGATGTCTTCCTTCTGTGGGAAGATTTCTAAAGTCTCTTCAGAAAGTCCCTTTTTTATAGCTCTTTCCAAGATGAGTGGCCTCTGGCCAAGAGATGGGAAGATTTATGGAGTATTGTGAGGAGAACCAGTTGCTCTGAGAGGCAGGTGTAGAACACAGTGCTCCTGGCCAGTACCTGCTAGAAGGCAGCACACCATGGCAAGCACACCTGCAAACAGTCACTTGGCAAGCATCCACCTCGGCCAGGCCAGAACTCCTATCCAAAACGAGTGGGGTCCCCGGGGTCTTAGTCTCTGTTCTTGTGACAGACGTGAGGCAGATGAGGGAATCTTTGGACCGTCTCTTACAGTTGGTCAGTGGGTGTAGTCAGTGGGGTGTGGTCAGTCTGCTCAAATGGGTATTCAGTGGATTGTGATCAGTAGGTGTGGGCAATAGGTGTGGTCAGTAGGGTCTGGTCAGTGGGTATGGTCAGTGGGGGTATCATCAGTTGGGTGGTCAGTGAGGTATAGTCAATGGAGGTGATCTGTGAGTGTGGTCAGAGGGTGCGGTCACTGTGTATGGCCAGTGAATGTGGTCAGTTGGGTAGTCGGGTGAGAGTGGTCAGCTAGGTGGTCGGTGGGTGTGGTCATTGGTATGATCAATGGGAATGGTCAGTGGGGATATGGTCAGTTGGTTTGTCAGTGGAGCGTGGTCAGTGGTTGTGGTCAGTGTGGGTGGTTATCGGGTTTGTCAGTGGAGTGTGGCAGTGGGTGTGGTCAGTGGGTGTGGTCATTGGGGTGTGGGCATTGGTGTCTTGGCAAGGGGTGTGTTCACTGGGTGTGGTCAGTGGGTGTGGTCAGTGAGGTGTTTGCACTGGTAGATTGGATATGGGTGTGTTCCGTGGGTGTGCTTAGTGCTTATTGTCAGTGCTGTGGTCACTGGAGGTACGGCCATTTGGGTGGTAAGTGGCATGTGATCAGTGCGTAAGGTCAGTGGTGTGGTCAGCAGGTGTGGTCAATCAGGGGTAAGTGGGTCAGCTGTTCCTATTTTTGTTTATTCATTCCTGTTCTGATGAGGATGGATCTTCAGACACTTGGAGGATGGTGATGAATTTTACTACTCCAGAGGCCTCTTTTTTCTTGAGTTTTTCAGTTCAGGAATTCAGTGGCAAAGGCTAATAAACATTTGTTCAAAACACCCAAACAAGAAAGTAATTTAATTTCGGATTCTTCTGCGGTTAATTAGAAGGATTTCAGAAGTCTGTTCTGAATATACTAATTGTAAACAATGCAGAGAGAAGAGTTTTGTTCTGTTAGGTTTTCTTTTTCTGTTTATAGATAGATAGCAGCAATGTCCAATTGATATTGACTCCCAGCACCTTCTAATGCAGTCTGAATAGATATGAAAATCAAGACCCTTCATGGCTGACAAATAATCCTACTTGTTCCCACCTCCTCCCCAGCATTTCCCTCATCCAAGCCCTGGGACCCCTATGGATCAGGAATGGTCTGGCTAGCAGGACCAGGGCAGTGATTCTTCCCCTGTCCCTGCCACTGGTTGGGCACCACTTCAAGTGCTGTGTCCAGTTCTAGTCATTCAATTTAGGAAGGACATGGAGGGGCTGGAGCCTTTCCAGAGAAGGGCAACAAGGCTGGTAAGGGGTCTGGAACACAAGTTCTGTGAGGAGCGGCTGAGGGATCTGGGGTTGTTTATCCTGGAGAAGAGGAGTCTCAGGGGAGACCTCATCACTCTCTACAACTCCCTGACAGGAGGGCGCAGCCAGGGGATTGGGCTCTTCTGCCAGGGAACAGTGACAGGATAAGAGGGAAAGACTTAAGCTGCACAAGGAGATGTTTAGGCTGGACATGAGGAAATATTCTCCACAGAAAGGTGATTGGGCATTGGAATGGGCTGCCCAGGGAGGTGGGTGAGGCACCATCCCTGGAAGTGTTTCAGGAAAGACTGGATGTGGCACGGAGTGCCATGGTCTGGGTGACAATGTGGTGTTAGGTCACAGGTTGGCCTTGATGCTCTCAAAGGGTCTTTTCCAGCCTGGGTGATTCTGTGATGATTGTGACACTGCAGGTCCTGGGGAAGCAAGGGGCCATTGTGACACTGCAGGGCCTTGTGGAACTGAGAGGACCAGAGTGACACTGTGCACGACATGGCAGCACAGAGCCAAGGGGCCACTGTGACACTGTGGGGACACATGGAAGCAAGGAGTCCATGGTGACACTCTGGGTCCTTGTGGAACCACAGAGGCCACTGTGACACTGCAGGGCCTTGTGGAACCAAGGGGCCATTGTGGCACTGCAGAACCAAGGAGAGCCTTGTGAGAGCCTGGGGCCAATGGAATCAAGGGGCCATTGTTCCACTGCAAGGACTCTTGGAACTAAGGGAACAATTGTGACACTGTGGTGCCCCATGGAACCAAGGGTCCCTCGTGACACTGCAGGATCTTGTGGAACCAGGGCTCCATTGTGACACTGCAGCACCAAGGAATTCATGGTGGCACTTGGAGGCCTTATGGAACCAAGAGGCCACTATGACACTGCAGGGCCTTGGGGAACCATGCAGAGCATTTTGACGGAGCAGGACCTCGTGTAATGATGGGGCCTCTGTGACACTGCAGGGCCCATGGAACCAAGGGGCCAGTGCTGCTCCTCAGAGACTCATGGAATGAAGGAAACATATTTGACACCATGGTGCCCCTTGGGACCAAGAGGCCATTGTGACACTGTGGAACCAAGGAGAGCATTGCTGCACTGTGAGACCTCATGGAACCAAGGATCCACTGTGACACTGCAGGGCCCAAGTGTCCAAGGGACTTTGTGACACAAAACTGTCCCATGGAACCAGAGGGACACTGTGGAACTGGGAGGCCTCATGATATCCTGGAGACCAGAGTGACATTCTAGGCCCACATGGAACTTTGGTGAGACAAAGGTGGCTGGGAGTGTTGAAATGATGGAGGGTTGCAGTGCCCTGCAGAAGGTCTTTTATGTGATTCCCTGAAACCACCCTTGGAGCAGTTGCAGGATGATCCCTGGGCCTCCTCTTCAGAAGGTCCAGCAACCCAGGTCCCTCAGTTTCTCCACACAGCCCAAAGCCCATCCTGTCAGTCCTGCAGAGCCTCTCCAGCCCCTCCTCACTGCCCAGAACAGGGAGCCCCACACCCAGACACACCAGTCCAGATGTGCCCCCCTGGCCTGTGGTGCCTCTGGCAGGGGAACAGCACGAGGCACTGCAGGACCCTGCAGACAATTCCTGAAGCCCTTATAGGATGATCCTGCTCTCCAAGGGATGTTCCCATGGTGCCAACACAGGATCTGAAATGAGGAGTGAGGCCAGTGAGGAAAGGGCAAACAGGGATGGGCTGTTTGAGGGGGAGGGGACAAAAATGTAGAACAGTAAGAAATTGTACCAGGAAAGGGTAAAGAAAACAAAGGTGAAGGAAAGGAAATGCTCAGGGCAGTTTGGGGGTGGTGGACCAGGCAGCCCTGGCTCTGAGCAACAATGTCTGCAGTGCGACAGGAAACTCACAGCTCATGGGAAGAAACTTTCTGGCTGACTGCAGAGGCCACGACAAACCTGAGTGGTTTCCCTTGTGTCCCCTAGCCCTTGCTGGCCCCAGAGGCTGATGGCATTTGTGCTCACTCAGCTCCATCTCCCCACAGCAGCACCATGGGGGTGCTGACGCCTGCTCTGTGCAGTGCAAACAGGGGCTCCTGAGCCAGTGCTGCCATGTCTGTGCCTGCAAGGATGGGGCCCCTGTGTGAGCTGGGGGAGAGGCCAGGGCTGCAGAGGGGGGATGTTGTTGGCAGGTGCATGAGGACGCTCTGGGACGCTGCCCTGGGCTGTCCAGCGCAGTGGGGATGGATCAGCCCCTGCTCTGCTGCTCCTTGCCAGGCTCTCCCCCTTGCAGGGACCTTGCAGAGCACCAGCCATGCTGTTTGCCCCCAGCCTGCCCACGGCCAGCCTGGGGCTGCTCACGGGGGTTTTCTCTGCTCAGCATTGGCCTGGCCAAGTGTTGTGGAGAGAGCCTGGCCAAGGAGCCTGGAGCCCCCAGGCCCTGCCCTGAGGCGTCAGCGCTGCCCCAGCAGTGCCCATGGCCTGTCCCTGCTGCAGCCCCGGCACTGCCACCCCCAGGGCTGTGCCCGGCCCCGAGAGCACTCAGGCCCTGCAGCAACACGAGGGGCAGGAGGGCAGCGGGGCAGTGGCACGGGAGCAGCTCTGGCAACACCAAGTGCTGCTGCTGCTGGGCACAGCTGCTGTGCCAGCACTGATCTGCCCCAGCTCTGCACACAGACATTGCTGCTGCAGCTCCAGGGAAGGGAACAGAAGGGGCAGCTCTGGTGAAACTTTTCTGGGATATCCTTTTGTTTGTTTCAAGCCAATGATGGCAGAGCTCTTCATATACAGATTTTGAAGGTTACTGTTAATTTGGAGAGAAACAAAATGAGAAATGGTGTAAATAATGGCAATTCTTAGTGGGCAATATTAAAAAACTAAAAGGAAATTTTAAAAAACTGACCACCAAACTCTAAAAGCAATATCAAAAGTTATTTTTATTACAAGTCACTTACAGTAACTGACTAGCAGTTTAATGTTCCCGAAGGCATCCTGTCATCTCTCTCCACAGTGCTGCCTTGAGCTCCTGGTTCCTCAGGCTGTAGATGAGGGGGTTCAGGGCTGGAGGCACCACCGAGTACAGAACTGACAGTGCAAGGTCCAGGGATGGAGAGGAGATGGAGGGGGGCTTCAGGTAGGCAAAGAATGCTGTGCTGAGGAACAGGGAGAGCACGGCCAGGTGAGGGAGGCAGGTGGAAAAGGCTTTGTGCCGTCCCTGCTCAGAGGGGATCCTCAGCACAGCCCTGAAGATCTGCACATGGGAGAAAACAATGAACACAAAGCATCCAGAAGTTAAACAGACACTAACAGCAAGAAGCCCAAGTTCCCTGAGGTTGGAGCGTGAGCAGGAGAGTTTGAGGATGTGTGGGATTTCACAGAAGAACTGGCCCAGGGCATTGCCATGGCACAGGGGCAGGGAAAATGTATTGGCTGTATGCAGCAGAGAATTGAGAAAGCCACTGGCCCAGGCAGCTGCTGCCATGTGGGCACAAGCTCTGCTGCCCAGGAGGGTCCCGTAGTGCAGGGGTTTGCAGATGGACACGTAACGGTCGTAGCACATGATGGTCAAGATACCAATTTCTGCTGAAAAGAAGAAGAAAAAGAGAAAGACCTGTGCAGCACATCCTGAGAAGGAGATGGTCCTGGTATCCCAGAGAGAATTGTGCATGGCTTTGGGGACAGTGGTGCAGATGCAGCCCAGGTCAGTGAGGGCCAGGTTGAGCAGGAAGAAGAACATGGGGGTGTGCAGGTGGTGGCCGCAGGCTACGGCGCTGATGATGAGGCCGTTGCCCAGGAGGGCAGCCAGGGAGATGCCCAGGAAGAGGCAGAAGTGCAGGAGCTGCAGCTGCCGCGTGTCTGCCAGTGCCAGCAGGAGGAAGTGGCTGATGGAGCTGCTGTTGGACATTTCCTCACTTTGGCCATGGAGATATGCTGAAGGAGGACACAGCAACAAATCAGGCAAAACTTTGCTGAGAAATGTCCAATCCCCTTCTCCCAGCCCATCATCTCCTTTTCTGAAGATGTTCCTCATGTCTGGTGGTGCTCTGCCAGCCCAGGAGGACACTGAGGACCCCGAGCCCCCAGGCTGAGGGCTGTGCTGGCAGGGAGGGAACACCAGAGCTGTGCTGCTCAGGGCAGTGTCTGCTCTGCAGGGCAGGGCCGGCAGGTGCCACATCTGCCTTGGAGCAGGGCTTCCCTCAGCACTGCCTCCCTCCCTCCCTGCCCATGGCGCTGCTGCTGGAGCTGTCCCAGCCCGAGCTGTTCCTGTGGCCCCGGGCTCCTTCCCTGCCAGAGCTGCTAGAGCCCAGCCCAACCCCTGGGCCAGCTCTGCCCTGCAGCTGCTCGGGGCTGCAGGGATTAAAGAACAGCCCCAGGCACCATGGAAAGGTGATGCTGGATGGATCTGGAGTCTGGGGAGTTGGAGGCACCTGCTGAGGGCCCCAGGAAAACTCAGTGTGATGGTTTAAATGCCTCAGCCTTTTCTCTACCCTGCACAGCTGCTTGCATTGCACCAAGCTAGATTTTGGAAAAGTGGAAGATTCCAGATAAAAGAGACCCAAGCACGAAACCTCTTCCCTGAATGAGCTAGGAAATATCCTCTCAGAAGTTGCCTGAGCATGAGCTGGATCTCTGAGCAGCCCTGGCCCTCACAGCACTCTCTGCATAGCAGCAGGACATGCCCTGGCAGGAGTCACTCCTCGCACACACAGCTCCCCTGGGCTGTCCAAGAGCCCTCAGGGCTGCAGGATCTGCTCTGCAGGACAGCCCTGGGCAGCCCAGGCTGCAGCCCCAGCTTCAGCCCCTGCAGCCGTCCCTGGCAGCAGGAGCCGTCCTGCCCTGTCCCTCTGACGGTGCCCCGGGCAGCCCCTCTCTGCAGCACATCCTCCCCCAAACCAGAAATGGCAGCAGAGCAATCCTTACTGTCATGACTGTCATGGGTCAGCTTTTGGAGACCCCTGCTGCCAGAGATTTACTGTGCAAAAAGTTGTGAAGATTCCTCCATGAATGAGTTCAGAGTTCTCATTCCAGCTGCTTTAACCATCTCTGCTTCACTCCTCCCAGGTACCTGAAGGCATTGCCTTCAGCCCTACTCTGCTGTGTTCCTCCTGAGCAGAGTTACCTCTTTGAAGCTCTTCTCGGTTGCCAAGAGCTTGGGAGTTCTTGCTGTGGCAGGAGCCTGTCCCAGCTGAGCAGCACAGACACAGCACAAGGATTTTAATGACCCTCTCAGGGTTTGGTGCTGTTTACATCAGACTCAGTCCCTGAGAGAGTGCTCAAATCTTCTCAAGAAGTTTCTCACAAACTCAGATTAGAACTGCAAAGTTTCTTGAAGCTTAAAGGTCACAACTGAGAAAATATCCCAAGGTTGAAGTTTGAGCAGAACACTGGAGCACTGATGACAGGTGGGGACAAACAAGGGAAAGGTGTCTCTGATGCTGAGCAAACCTGGATGTGTTTCAGAAATGCAAAGGGCCAAGGCCTGAGCCCCAGCCCCTGGCAAGGCAGATCCTGTTCCTCCCTCATTGCTCAGGGCTCTTCCCAGGGCACTGGGCTCTGGGGATGTGCAATGCCAAGGGCAGGACCATGGGGCGGCCCCTGCCAGGCTGCTGAGCAGGGACAAGGAGGCAATGAGGCCCCAGCACAGCAAGGCTCACTTGTCCCCTGCTGGCCTCAGGCCCAGGGCCAGCAGCCATGGCCCAAGTGCTGCAGGAGTTGGCTCTGGCAGGGCCTTTCAGCTGCTGCCCATCCCTGTGCCCTGTGCAGCCCAGGCCATCCTACGGTGTCCATGCCCTGCGCCTCTGTCCCTGCAGGCTGTTGTCATGCCCCGGCTGCCCCACCACGCTGGTCCCTTCCTTTGCTGACAGCTCTGCCTCCTGCCAGCCTCTGCCTGGCCACACAAGCCTTGGGCTTGATACCAAATGGTATCTGTACGTGTGAGCTTTTAGCACAGGAACCAGGCATGCAGGGGCTGCTTTCCCAGCAGGGATGCTTGGAGGAGAAGAAGATGTCTGTCTCAATGGTGCAATGACACATGAAACAAGGACTGATTCTGGGAACTTGGGATGGCTTTGGATGGAAAAGGGTAAATTGTAGTACACACATGTAGAATCACATGTCCGCATAATTTTAGGAGTTATCCCAAGTTGAATCTTAGGCATGGATAAATTATGTCATCTTTAACATCAAATTAGAGATAAGGAGTGTCATTTTGATATTTTTGGAGATTTGGCGACAGTGGGGCCTCACAGAACCAATGACTCTACTGTGACACTGTGGAGCCTCATGGAAACAAGGGGCCATTTTGATACTTTCTTGCCTCAAGCAAACAGAAGCCATTGTGACACCATAGGGTCACAGGGAGCCAAAGGGCCATTGTGACACTGAGGATGCAAGGAGATCACCGTAACACTGCAGAACCTCATGGAACCAAGGGTCCATTGTTACACTGTGGGGCCATGTGGAACCAAGGGGACCATACAGACAGTGTGGTGCTCCATGAAACAAAGGGGCCATTCTGATACTGCCTGGCCTCATGGAGCCAAGGGGACAATTGTGACACTGTGGGGTCTCATGGAACAATGGAGACTACTATGACACAGAATCACAGAATTAATGAAGTTGGAAAAACCTTTGGGATCATCAAGTCCAACCTATGACTTAACATCACCTCATCAACTAAACCATGGCACTGAGTGACATATCCTGTCTTTTTTTCAATGCTGCCAGGGACAGTGACTCCACCACCTCCCTGGGCAGAAGATTTCAGTGCCCAATCACTCTTTCAGTGAAGAATTTTTTCCTGAAGTCAAACCTAAACTGCCCCTGCCTCATGTTAAGATTGTGTCCACTTGTTATGTCAATGGTTACCTGGAAGAAGAGACCGACCCCCATTTCACTACAAGGTGTGTTCAGGCAGCTGTAGAGAGTCTCACTGGAGACCGTTGTAGCCATTGGGGGCATTGTAGCATGGCAGGACCTCATGGAATCAAGGGGACCACAGTAACAGTGTGGGGCTCCATGGGACGAAGGGGCCATTCTGATACTGTGGAACCAAGGAGGCCACTGTGACACAGGAGGCCCTCATGGAACCAAGGAGACCATGATGACACTTTGAGACCGCATGGAACCAAAGGACCCTTGTGGCACGGCAGGGCCTCAGGGAACCAAGGGCACAAGAGCGACACCATGAGCTCCAAGGGACCAAGAGGGCATTCTCACACTGCAGAACCAAGGAGACCATTGTGACACTATGGGGCATCATAGAACCAAGGGTGCACTGTGACATAGCACAGCCTCATGAAACCATGGAAGCCATTTTTACACTTTGAGGCTTTGTGAAACAAGAGATATTGTGGCATTTCAGGGCATTATTAAATGAAGGAATCCATAGTGACACTGTGGGGCTCATTGGAACCAGGGGACCAATTGTGACACTGTGAGGTCTCATGGAATCAGTGGTCTCTGTTGTGACACTGCAGGGCGTCATGGAATCATGGAGACTATTGTGGCACTTCGCAGCCCCATGGAACCAAGGAGTCCATTGTGACATTACAGGCCCCATAGAACTAAGGATTCATGTAACAGTGTAGGGCCCGTGGAACCAAAGGTCCATTGTGACACTCTGGGGCCTCATGGAATCCTGGAGACCATTGTGACACTTTGAGGCCTTTTTTGAATCAAGGGACTCTGCAGGCCCTTGTGGAACCAAGGAGACTCTTCTGCCATTGTGAGTCCCCATGGAGTCAAGGCTCCATTGTGATACTGCAGTGTGGGAAATGCAGGCACGGAGAGTTCTCAGGGATTTGTGCATACAGGCTTAAAGATAGAGATGAATGCAAGGTTTGACCTGAGACCTTGGAGAAGGCTTAGAGAATTAAAGCATTAAAGTGAAACAGATATAAAGCAAGAATATAAGTTTGTAGTTTGAGTAAAAATATATTTTAAGCAAACAGAAATATGTATTTTGTAAGCAAAGCAATATGTTAAATAAGATAATAAAAGACTTTAAAGTTTAGTAATAGAACCTGTCATAAAGTGTCCAAGTTTAGGACAAAACTGGGGGAAAGCCTCCAAAGGAGCCCCCCAGAATAAGCCCCCCCTCACAATTCCTCCCCCCCACTGGGCTCGGAGAGAATTTTACTCGGGGGGAAAAGTGGAAAAAAACTTGTTTATTAACAAACACAAGAAAAAACACTTCCCAGCAACAGGAAAGTACAATCCCAGATGACAAAAGAAATGTTTTCACCGAAGTGAGAGACAGTCGCTGCTGGGAAGGGCGAGAAGCTTCTTGGGCAGGCTCCGGAGGCAGTCTCTGATGTCCAGGTCCCGTCCGGAGCTGGTACAGATCTTGGAGCTGAACGAGAGAAGGGGGAGGGGAAGGCAGCAGCCAAGGCAGAGCAGGGGCAGAGCCAGGGCAGAAGCAGTAGGGCAGAAGCAGTAGGGCAGAAGCAGCGGGGCAGAAGCAGCGGCCGGGGTAGCTAGCAAGCGCGCAGCAAGCAGCAGCAGTAGCCGGGCAGCAGCAGCGAGCCAAGCAGCACAGCCCCCCAGGGCACCACCCCCCCCCGGTGGGGGGGAAAGGGCACCAGTGGCAGCTCCATGCAGACAGCGAGGTGTGGGGGCGGGAGAGGAGCAGACATAACACCAACCCAGAACATTCCACCCCTTATCCCACATCGTGAACGTTATACACGATTGGGATATACACCCACTAACTACAACGTAAAAGCTTTCATCCGACTTGCTCAAACCTTCATCACTTACACATTTCCTCTCATTTCACTTACTCAGACCTTCAACACTTACATATGTCTTTCTGTCTCATCCTACAATCAGTTCTCCCTGTGGTATACACCGTGTTGTTCCATCTTCCTGCATTATCCACCACGTGCATCCTGGTCCTTGAGCAAAGACAATCCCACAAATGGGTTTGCCTGTACTCGAGGCAGGATTAACCCATACTGCCTTTCCTAACAGACCTCTGACATGGGCCACTGGGACTTTATCTCCATCCACTGTATTAAGGGAGTCAGACTGGGCAGGACCTCCTCGGTTGATGGAACCTCTGGTGTTAACTAACCAAGTAGCCTTTGCTAGATGTTGTTCCCAGTTTTTAAAGGACCCCCCACCCAATGCCTTCAAGGTGGTTTTCAGTAATCCATTGTACCTTTCCACTTTACCTGCAGCTGGTGCATGGTAAGGGATGTGGTACACCCACTCAATACAGTGTTCTCTAGCCCAGGTGTTAATGAGATTGTTCTTAAAATGAGTCCCATTGTCTGACTCGATTCTCTCAGGGGTTCCATGCCTCCACAGGACCTGCTTTTCCAGGCCCAGGATGGTGTTGCGGGCTGTAGCATGAGACACTGGGTACATCTCTAACCATCCAGTTGTGGCTTCCACCATGGTCAGGACATAGCGCTTGCCCTGGTGGGTCTGAGGCAGTGTGATGTAATCAATCTGCCAGGACTCTCCGTACTTGTACTTAGACCACCGCCCCCCATACCAGAGGGGCTTCACCCGCTTGGCTTGCTTGATGGCAGCGCACGTGTCACAGTCGTGGATAACCTGAGAGATGCTGTCCATGGTTAGATCCACCTCTCGGTCTCGTGCCCACTTATAGGTGGCATCTCTGCCCTGATGACCCGAGGCATCATGGGCCCATCGAGCTAGGAACAACTCTCCCTTGTGTTCCCAATCTAAGTCTATCTTCGACACCCCTATCCTTGCAGCTTGATCTACTTGCTGATTATTTTGCTGCTTCTCATTGGCTCTATTTTTGGGGACATGGGCATCTACATGGTGAACTTTCACAGGTAGTCTCTCTAATCGAGTAGCGATGTCTTTCCACTCTTCAGCAGCCCAAATTGGTTTTCCTCTGCACTGCCAGTTCGCCTCTTTCCACCTCTTCAACCATCCCCACAGAGCATTGGCTACCACCCAGGAATCAGTGTACAAATAGAGTTTCGGCCATTTCTCTCTCTCTGCGATGTTAAGGGCCAGTTGGACAGCTTTGAGTTCGGAGAATTGACTGGATCCACCCTCTCCTTCGGTGGCCTCTGCAACCCGTCGTGTGGGGCTCCATACAGCCACTTTCCATCTCCGGTTCATCCCCACGACGTGACAGGAGCCATCAGTGAATAGAGCATAGCGTGTTTCCTCTGCCGGTAGCTCGTTGTATGGTGGAGCTTCTTCAGCCCGTGTCACTGGTTCTTCTTCTTCATCCGTGACACCGAAACTTTCACCTTCGGGCCAGTTTGTAATTATTTCCAGAATCCCAGGATGATTTAGTTTCCCGATTCTGGCATGCTGAGTGATAAGGGCTATCCACTTGCTCCATGTGGCACTGGTGGCATGGTGGGTTGAGGGAACCTTTCCGCTGAACATCCACCCCAGCACCGGTAGTCGGGGTGCCAGGAGAAGCTGTGCTTCCGTACCAATGACTTCTGAAGCGGCTTGGACTCCCTCGTAGGCGGCCAAAATTTCCTTCTCCGTTGGGGTGTAATTGCCCTCAGACCCTCTGTAACTTCTGCTCCAAAATCCCAGGGGTCGGCCTCGGGTTTCACCAGACACTTTCTGCCACAGGCTCCAGGACAGACCATGGTTCCCAGCTGCAGAGTACAGTACGTTCTTTACATCTGGTCCTGTCCTGACTGGGCCAAGAGCTACCGCATGGGCAATCTCCTGTTTAATCTGGGCGAAAGCTTGCTGTTGTTCAGGGCCCCAGTGGAAATCGTTCTTCTTGCGAGTGACCTGGTAGAGAGGGCTCACAATTTGGCTGTACTCAGGGATGTGCATTCTCCAAAAGCCTATGGCACCTAGGAAAGCTTGTGTCTCCTTGTTAGTAGGTGGGGACATAGCTGTAATTTTGTTAATGACATCGGTAGGAATCTGACGCCGTCCATCTTGCCACTTCACTCCCAGGAACTGGATCTCACGCGCAGGTCCCTTAACCTTACTCTTCTTGATGGCGAAGCCAGCTTCCAGGAGGATTTGGATAATTTTCTCTCCTTTCTCAAACACTTCTGCTGCTGTGTTCCCCCATATGATGATGTCATCAATATATTGTAGATGTTCCGGAGCCTCACCCTTTTCCAGTGCAGCCTGAATCAGTCCATGACAGATGGTGGGACTGTGTTTCCACCCCTGGGGCAGTCGGTTCCAGGGGTACTGTATGCCCCTCCAGGTGAAAGCAAACTGAGGTCTGCACTCTGCAGCCAGAGGAATGGAGATGTCAATGGTGGCATACCACCTTGCTGCCTTGGACTCCAGCTCGTACTGCAGCTCCAGCATGTCCGGCACGGCAGCGCTCAGCGGTGGAGTCACTTCATTCAAGGCACGATAGTCCAGAGTCAATCTCCATTCCCCATCAGATTTTCGCACAGGCCAGATGGGGCTGTTGAAGGGTGAGTGGGTTTTGCTGACCACCCCTTGGCTCTCCAGCTCTCGGATCATCTTGTGGATGGGGATCACAGCATCGCGAGTTGTTCTATATTGCCGGCGATGTACTATTGAAGTGGCAATTGGCACCTGTTGCTCTTCTCCTTTCAGAAGTCCTACTGTAATGGGATTCTCAGCTAGTCCAGGCAGGGTGTTCAATTGCCGGATGTGTTCTGCCATTACAGCCGCTATCCCGAATGCCACTTCAGGCCTTTTGGGTCCTTAAAATACCCGCTCCGAAGGTAATCTATGCCTAAGATACATGGGGCCTCTGGACCAGTCACAATAAGATGTTTCTTCCATTCCCTTCCAGTTAAACTCACTTCAGCTTCCACCAGGGTGAAGTCCTGCGAGCCACCTGTTACACCAGCAATAGAAATGGATTCTTTCCCCACATATCTTGATGGAATTATCGTGCATTGGGCACCTGTGTCAACTAAAGCTCTGTACTTCTGTGGTTTCGATGTGCCAGGCCACCGAATCCACACAGTCCAAAAGACACGATTCTCCCTCGCCTCACCCTGGCTAGAGGCAGGGCCCCTCTAAGCCTGTTTATCTTTCTTCCCTGGGGAATGCATCTTAGAAGTTCCTTCGAGAGGGTCAGACATGTCATTATCACTATCATATTTGGCACTTTGGGTACGGGCAACAGGAGCAGCTCTCCTTCGGGTGGAACTTCCTCTTTCAATCTTGCCTTCCTTCAAATCCCTCACCCGTCATGCCAGAGCAGCCGTAGGCTTTCCATCCCACCTCCTCATGTTCTCTCCAGAATCCTGCAGGAAAAACCATCACTCGGCCCGGGGAGTATACCTCCTCACCCCATCGGGAGAACATCTACGTTGAGTGCCAGGACATCTAATTTGCACAGCTGAAATTTGGAGGAGGTCCTCCTTAATTTCCTCCCTGAGCCTCTTATGATTTTCCTCTATCTTGTCCTCTAAATTTTGTAATCGTGTTTCCACGGCGGCGATTCTGGCATGGGTTGGGCCATGCACAGCATCCGCGTATGCCCGGAGCTTCTTCGCCATGTCCAGCACCGTTTCATAGATCTCTTCACGCTTCATTATTGCCAAAGCAGACGCATATCCAGATGGCCCGAGTCGCACCAGCTTCCTCCACATTACCAGGGTGCATGGTACCAGGTCTGGGTTCCTAGTTGTTATATCATCTGAAAAAATAATCTCCGCTACTGCCATCTCCCTCAGACGTTGGATCCCTTGCTCTATGGTTTTCCACTTGGTCTGCTGCATATACAGGTCATCGGCACACAGATATCTTTGTGCTACGCTGTCTAAAACACGTGCCCAGAGGCTTTGAGGGTTAGCCTCCCTCATCATACCTTGATCGATGACCGGATCATGAGACAGGGGTCCCAGGTGTCTCACTTCAGTGCCATCTAAGATGGTAGCCTCGCCTGCCGCATCCCAAAGCTGGACCAGCCAACTAATTATGGATTCATCAGGCTGTCTTGTATAATCCTTTCTTAAACCCCGAAGATCTTTTAGGGAAAGGGACTCATTAGTAGTCTCTGATCTCACACCCGTTGTTTTAACTCTTGATTTTATATCAGGAGGCGTTGAAGGTCCTTCTCCTGCATCCTCATCATCATCCTCCACTGGCCGATCGGTCTTCTTGGTGCACTTCCCACTCCTTGTACTAGTAGCCACAGCCATGGGTTGAAGCTTACTTTCTAATTTCGTCTCTGTCCTCAAGCCTGGGGTGCTAACTACAGCCTGAGTAGCTGGCATAGTAGCTATGTTATCTCCCTGTTCCCTTTCCTTTGTTTGTTGTTCTCCACTATCTAACAGGGTACGATAAGCATACGCCAGAGCCCAGCTCACTGCAGTAATCTTTTTTTCCCTAGAGCTATTGTGGCATTTCACTCAAATATTTTACCACCTCAGCCGGGTTCTGAATTTGCTCATGTGAAAAATCCCAAACCATAGGATCAGAAAATTCCTTTAACATCTGGCCCAGGTCCTGCCATTTTCCACACCACTCAGGACTCCTCACACTTTGTCCTGCTGCTAAATCAGGAGTCGCACCAGCACCTCTAGAAATCTCAGCCCTGATTTTATATAAACTGTAAACCGTGTAGAGGAAACTTACAACATTAAACATCAGAAAGATGATCTCTTTAATACTAAAGAACTGCACATATCCTAATAACGATGTAAAAAATTCAGAGGAGACAAAGGGAAGCAAAGGCTGAAAAGCCTCCTCCCCTGCTTCTCCTCTAACAAACTGGATGCATATCCATAACCAGGATCCAGAAGATATCCCTGGAACCGATTCCAGCATCTTCATAAACCTCTTACAAGCCATTGCAACCAAGCCCAGTCCAATCAATATTTTGGTCATTATCCCTCTAGTATAAAAACTACAAATAAGGGACAGTACTGGAGCTATTTCCGGGCAGGAAAATAACCCCAGAGACCAAAGAGGCATTAAAACCTCAAAAAACCCCAGTACCCAGAACCACATACTGAAATCCATTCCAAACAGCATTATGTATAGTTACACAGTTTTTTCCACTTTCTTCGTTTCCCCGTACGGGCCACCAAATTATTTGTCCAAGTTTAGGACAAAACTGGGGGAAAGCCTCCAAAGGAGCCCCCCAGAATAAACCCCCCTCACAATTCCTCCCCCCCACTGGGCTCGGAGAGAATTTTACTCAGGGGGAAAAGTGGAAAAAAACTTGTTTATTAACAAACACAAGAAAAAACACTTCCCAGCAACAGGAAAGTACAATCCCAGATGACAAAAGAAATGTTTTCACCGAAGTGAGAGACAGTCGCTGCTGGGAAGGGCGAGAAGTTTCTTGGGCAGGCTCCGGAGGCAGTCTCTGATGTTCAGGTCCTGTCCGGAGCCGGTACAGATCTTGGAGCTGAACGAGAGAAGGGGGAGGGGAAGGCAGCAGCCAAGGCAGAGCAGGGGCAGAGCCAGGGCAGAAGCAGTAGGGCAGAAGCAGTAGGGCAGAAGCAGCGGGGCAGAAGCAGCGGCCGGGGTAGCTAGCAAGCGCGCAGCAAGCAGCAGCAGTAGCCGGGCAGCAGCAGCAAGCCAAGCAGCACAGCCCCCCAGGGCACCACCCCCCCCGGTGGGGGGGAAAGGGCACCAGCGGCAGCTCCATGCAGACAGCGAGGTGTGGGGGCGGGAGAGGAGCAGACACAACACCAACCCAGAACATAAAGTTAGTTAAAACTTTTAAATGTATCAAAGTCAGTTTGTGAAGTGCTATATGATTGGCTGAAAAATGACGCATTTTGGCAAAGCCGTGAAAGGCAAAGCAATAAATGATTGGTATAAAAAGACACTAGCAAGCTTTGTAGAAGTATTTGATTGGCTAAAAACTAACATAAGGCATTGTAACTGAGAATGAGGCAGCTTCTGTTATGGAGTTGGATGTAGCATTAATGTCTCAGCCTTCTATGAGACTGATGACACTGATCTTTTACAAGATTTCTCATTTGCCCTGTTGCTCGTAGTATTTATATCCTGACAGCGGTGGTAAAGAAGAGACGGGGTCTTTACGATATGCCATGAAGCTGTTTATTGATCCTCAAAGAAAAGTTTATATACTTTTTTTCCTATTGCTAAAAATAGTGCACCAAACATATTAGCATTACTAAGCTATATTGCTTACTTGTAACTAAATAACATTGCTCAATCTATGCCTCGTTTAAGCTAACCAGGTACATAGTGTATTTCACGTAAATCCCCACAAAACTGCAGGGTGGGCACCCCGTACCAAGCACTTTCTTATCTCTTACATTCCTTCTTCAAAATCCTGCTTACTCTTGCCAAGGCTTGCAGCCTACTATAGCTAACACATCCATGTGGGCTGTAACAAGCTGAGCAGTGCTCGCAGTCCTGCTCTCTAGTTGTATTCCCACATCTCCCCCATTCTGTTCTACCAACAAGATCTTCTTTGTTGACTTGTTAATTAACCTTTGAACACATTGCAAGATACAGGGCAAACATATTACTAAAAGCAAGAGCATAGCTAATACATAAAATCCAGTTTTTACTAAATGCTTAAGCCAGCCAGTAAGTCCCCATCCTCTGAGTATGTTCCCAAGCCAGTCGTTATCATCCATGACTTGTAGTTTGCTTACACTGTCTTGGAGGGCTTGTATATTTGCATGAATGGACCGAGAGTTATCAGAAAGATTCATGCAGCACATACCTTCAAAATCTTCACAGCCATGCCTATGAGCTAAAAGTAAAAAATCAATTGCAGCTCTATTCTGTAGTGTAGCACGCCTTACACTATCAACATCTCTTAAAGCAGAGCTTGTAGCTTTAGTTTGTTTTGCAAGCCAGCAGTCAAGATTATTCAAAGTTTTTAATGCATGTGCTGTTCCAATAGATGGGATAATTGAGGCAAAAATTCAAGCTCCAAGATTCCAAGCTTCCACACTGTCATTGCAGTCTGGGCTATCGGTATGGGTGCTGCGCTTTGCTCACACTAAGTTGTGCAGAGCTGTTAGATTATGTTGCAAAGTGTGAAACATGGTTAATTGGCCAAATGTACAAGGTCCTCCTATAGCCTTCCCTGGTATCCTTTTTCTGGCTCTATTTCTACATATTAAAAAGGTGTTATTGATTAATCCAAGCACAGCATTTCCAGGTAAGACATGCTGGGGTAAAATGTGATTACACCAGGCAGAAGCATTGGAGCAAATTTCTGTACCAGTGACATCAAGGCCAAATCCTTGTTGGGCAGAGGGCTTACCAGGAAAATTTAGAAAGAAACATGCAAAAGATTGCATAGATCAAAAAATGTCCAATTTTTGGGGCTGTAGGGGTATAGGATAAAAATCTCCAATTTTGTTTACACCTAAATAGCTTTCATTTACCATATACCATCCAGCTGGTTCACCTTTTTTCTTACGGTATTTGTCTTCACAACACCATATGGGTTCCATTTGGCCTGGAGCATCACAATTCTTATGCATTGTCATATTTATACAAAGCATCCCATTCAGCTTTTCTAAAGGCACAGCTATTAGGCAAGTTTGAAAAGGATTACCTGGAGAAGTCATAGAAGGGCACAGTGTAGATTCATTTAAAGCATCAGCAAGCGTAAGCCAAACATTACGTTGTGGAAGGGGCGGCAGTATTGCTACTTGCCCTTCGTGAAGGCCGAGTCCTAGTATAAGGACCAGCCTGAGGGGTCGGATACGGCTCCCAGAAATATT
Organism: Oenanthe melanoleuca; assembly: GCF_029582105.1. NCBI lineage: Eukaryota > Metazoa > Chordata > Aves > Passeriformes > Muscicapidae > Oenanthe > Oenanthe melanoleuca. The sequence goes on from NC_079358.1 coordinate 9,658,011, forward strand.
GACGTGGAAGCCAGCCATGGTTATGTCCACACACAAATTACAAAACAGCACAAATAACAGAAGAGTATCGTAAAGGATCACACGTGGGACAATGGCGACGGCGGCGGCTTGCAACACAATACCACCTTTTCTGACACTTCTGACACTGGCACAAAGCCCACACCTGATGCAAATGTTCTTTGCGAATAAAACAAGGTATAGGGTTACATTCAAGTCCAAGTTCCCTCTTCAATTATCCCAGTTGCCATTCGTGATAAGACACCTGCGCTTCAAGGATGTCTTCTACTGTGTCCGGGGTCAGATGACCAGGGAATTCAAAGAATGGTATGAAGTCAATGAGTCCTCTTGTACTAAGGAGAAGCTGATCGAGACGAATGTCCGGCAGGATCTGTGACTGGAGCCAAGGATTAGCAATGTCTCTCTATTAACGCTTGTGGCTTTAAACGGGCCCAGTTGTCATGAGGGTCAGGGGGAAATAAATTTGGCACATCGTCAGGATCAACAACTCCAGGATCAAAGGGATCCTCCTCTCCTTCTTCTTTGCTGTTTTCTGGACCGTAGCCAGCAGCGAGTATCCCTGTGGATTTCGAAAAGCCTCTCACTGTTACATTTGGTGGAGGGGGGCTTGCGAGAGGGGGGGGCCGTGGGTTGCACAGAGAGAGATGGAACAGTCTCTCCTGTCTGCAGATTGCGAAGAGCTGTGAGCTTCTGTGGTGGGGGGGCAGGGAACATCCCCCTTATCTTTTGCTTGTAATTTTTCTTGTGCTTTTAAAGTCTTAAAGACAACCCTCCAAGAGGGAAGCATATTCACAGCCGCTTTGTCTCCCTTAGTTACAGCATTCCAGAGTTTCACTCCCACTTCGTCCCATAAGTCTGTGGTAAGACTGTGGTCTGGGAGACCCTCGGCAATTTAAATGATGTCCATTTCAACAAGATTTTTACGTGATTTGAAGGCGAAGTTTTGCCGTGCTGTTGTAACAGCTTTTGCATAAGTTCAAAAAGGTCTCTTTCCTCTCTGGACATAGTCTGTCCCACGTTTCCCTGTAGCAAATTAGAATTCAGGGGAACAAGCCACTGTGTCTCACCTCTTTCAAGAGGGGTCAAAAGCTTGTCGCTGGCCAGCGTCTCCCGCTTCTCCTGCACGGATCCTCCCTCCTCTGAGCGGAGTCATATCCGATGGGGACTCCGTCGTCCAGCAGTTGCAGTCCTCACATGGTGGGCACCATTTGACGGCGGTGGTAAAGAAGAGATGGGGTCTTCACAATATGCCATGAAGCTGTTTATTGATCCTCAAAGAAAAGTTTATATACTTTTTTTCCTATTGCTAAAAAAGCGCACCAAACATATTAGCATTACTAAGCTATATTGCTTACTTGTAACTAAATAACATTGCTCAATCTATGCCTCGTTTAAGCTAACCAGGTACATAGTGTATTTCATGTAAATCCCCACAAAACTGCAGGGTGGGCACCCCGTACCAAGCACTTTCTTATCTCTTACATTCCTTCTTCAAAATCCTGCTTACTCTTGCCAAGGCTTGCAGCCTACTATAGCTAACACATCCATGTGGGCTGTAACAAGCTGAGCAGTGCTCGCAGTCCTGCTCTCTAGTTGTATTCCCACAATATCCCAATACTGTGGTACCAAAGAGACCCCTGTGACGCTGCAAGGCCTCATGAAAGAAAGAGGGGCCCATTGTGACACACCAGGGAATCGTGCAGCCAAGGGGCCTTTGTGACACTGCAGGACCGTACGGACTAATGGATACCATTGTGACACTCTGCGGCCTCAAGGAACCAAGGGGCCATTGTGTCATTGTGCAGTCCCGTGGAACCAAGGAAAGCATTCTGACACTGCAAGGCCTCATGGGAGCAAGGGACCATTGTGACACTATGGAGCCCCATGGAAACAAGAGGCCAGTGTGACACAGCTGAGCCTCATGGAACCAAGGATCCAATATGACACTCCCACTGTGACACTGCAGGGCCCCATGGATCCAAGGGAACAGGTAACAGGTCTGTTTGGCTTGGTCTGATTGGTCCAACTGCCTTTAGCATGTTGAGGGTCTCTTCTCATGTGCCTCTGAAACCCTGAGGCTCTAGGCTTTCATTCAAATCAAAAAGAACTGCCCTTCTGACTCAAGCATCCAGGGCCAAAATGGGATTCCATCTCCAAAATTTTCAATATCCAGGGATTGCTCCTACACAAAAGCTGTCATTAGCAACAAGTCCGGCTGCCCTTGTCTTCCTGAGAGCTGGCTCTCACCTGCCTTCAAATTCTGGAGCTCAGTGCTTTCCTTCATATGGAAAAGAAACGCCCTTCTTGCACAGGCACCCATGGCTAAAATTGGTACTTTTCCTCCAAAATTCCTATCCTCAAGATTTTCTCGCAAAAAAAAAGTTGCAAGGACACACAGGTCTGGCCTTGGCCTTTGGTAGTCACCTCTATTCTGCCCTGAAATACTGGGGCTGTGTGCTTTCCTTCTTGTGGAAAAGAACCATCCATCTTCTCCAGGTGCCCATGGCTGAAATTGGGATTCCACCTCCAAAAGTCCTAGATCCAAAGATTGCTCCTACAAAAAAAGCTGCAATTATAGACAGGTCTAGCTGGTCTTGGCCTTATGAGGGCCAGCTCTCACCCGCCTTCCAAACACTGGGGCACCATGCTTTTCTTTCTGTGGAAAAGAACTGGCCTTCTCCTCCAGGTAATAATGTCTGAAATCGGGATTCCACATTCAAAATTTCGAATATCCAAGGGCTGCTCCCAGAAAAAATGGCCAGGACAGACAGGTCTGCCTGGACTTGGCCTCTATTGGCTGCAGTTAATCAGCCCCTAAAACACGGGGGCTCCATGGTTTCCTTCCTGTGAAGACCGTTGTGACACTGAGGAGTGTTCGGAAATGAAGGGGCCATTGTGACACTTTGGGGACCCCGTCGAACCAAGGACATCACTGTGGCACTGCTGGGCCATACGGTCCCAAGGGGCCAATGTGAAGCAGCAGGGCTTTGTGGAACCAAGAGGCCAGTGCTGCATTACAGGGCCTCGTGCAGCCAAAGGGCCGGTGTGATCCTGCAGGGCACCATGGATCCATGGAGACCACATGGAGACCATGGGGCAATGCCAGGCCCCATGGAATGTTGAAGACCATTGTGACACTGTGGGGTCCCATGGAACCAAAGAGCCACTGGGACCCTGCAGGGCCTCATTGAATCAAGGGGCCATTGTGACACTGCAGAAGAAAGAAGAACATTATGACGCTGTGGGGCCTCGTGGAACATGGACATGGAACAGATATGGCTGGTCTGCTCCTCCTGGGGGCCACCTGGCAAGTTTGACTGATCCTGGCGAGTCGAGGCTTTCTTCTCATAAGCCTTTGGAGCACTGGGGCCCTGTGCTTTCCTTCCTTGAGAAAAGAACCATTCCTCTTTCCAGGTACCCATGGCTGAAATTGGTACTCCCACTAAAAAGCTCCCTGTATACAAACTTTGTCCCAGCAAAAATCTGCCAGGACAGACAGCTCTGCGTGGCCTTGGCCTCCTACAGGCTGCCTCTCATCAACCACCACACAATGGGGCTTGCTTCCTTCCTTCCTAGGGAAAAGAACTGTCCTTCTCGTCTAGGGGCCAGGTCCAAAATTTGGATTTAGCCTCCCAAATTCTATCTAGCCAAGGATTACTCCCAGACAAAAGTAGTCAGAACAGAGAGGTCTGGTTGGTCTTGTTGCTCCGGTACTTTTCTTAGGCTACGAGCTGAATGTTTTCATTTGCCAAAATATTAGAGAGGGCCCAAAGACATCCTAAGGTAGTGTTTGGAGAACTCAAGCACATGAATCCTGTACAGGGACAAAGGAGCTCTGTGCTCAGTGGAGTGGAGACTGAGGACAGCAGAGGAGAGCCCTGGAGGGGATTGAAGGGTGGTTTCAGAGATGGTGGATCCTTCTGACACCATAGAGAAAAGACAGAGATGTAAGAATTAACACCAAGGGCAGATGGGAAGGTCCAGACCGGACACAAGGAAAAAGGAATTTCGCTCTCAGGGCAAGGCTCTGGTGCAACACGTCCCCCAGAAGGAGTCTGGAGCAGCCCAAGGCTTTGTGTGTCCAGGCAGAGGCAGGCAGGATGCAGAGCTGTCAGCAAAGGAAGGGGCCAGCGAGGTGGGGCAGCCGGGAGATGACGACGGCCTGCAGGGACAGAGGCGCAGGGCATGGACACCGTAGGACAGCCTGGGCTGCACAGGGCACAGGGATGGGCAGCAGCTGAAAGGCCCTGCCAGAGCCAACTGCTGCAGCACTTGGGCCATGGCTGCTGGCCCTGGGCCTGAGGCCAGCAGGGAACAAGTGAGCCTTGCTGTGCTGGGGCCTCATTGCCTCCTTGTCCCTGCTCAGCAGCCTGGCAGGGGCCGCCCCATGGTCCTGCCCTTGGCATTGCACATCCCCAGAGCCCAGTGCCCTGGGAAGAGCCCTGAGCAATGAGGGAGGAACAGGATCTGCCTTGCCAGGGGCTGGGGCTCAGGCCTTGGCCCTTTGCATTTCTGAAACACATCCAGGTTTGCTCAGCACCAGAGACACCTTTCCTTGTTTGTCCCCAACTGTCATCATTATCTCCATTGTTCTGCTCGAACTGGATCCAGGGGATCCACACATTCTCAGTTGTGTTCCTCAGTGGAATCCATTAAAACTGCAAGAAACTTCAAACTTTCAATCTGACTTTGAGATTTTGAGAAGTGTTTTGAACACTCTCTCAGGGACTGAATCTGATATAAACAACACCTAAGCCCTGAAAGGGCAATTAAAGTCCTTGTGCTGCATCTGTGCTGCTGAGCTGGGCCAGGCTCCTAACACAGAGGAAGCTCTTGCAACCAAGAAATGCTTCAAAAAGCCATTTCTGCTGTGGCGCAGCTCCTCTCCCAGCCCAGCAGGGTTGGGGCACTGCCTGCAGCCACCCCAGGCCCAGCACAGAGGCACAGAGAGCTTCAGTCAGTCAGGGCTGGGAAGATGCTCAGAAGTGGCTGGGACAGAATCACTCCCAGCCCTTGACACAGGAAGCCTCTGGCTGCAGGACAAGGCAGCTGCAGCTCCTGGAGTGATCTCCTAAAGCTGGAATATCCCAATGCCTACAGACTCTGTGAGTACATTCTCTGATTCTCTCTTGTGTAGAGCAGCCAGGGGTGCCCAGGGCTGTCCTGCAGAGCAGGGTCCTGCAGCCCAGGGCACTGTGCTGGGGCAGGGACTCTGCTGCCTGCCAGGGACAGCTCTCAGCCAGCTCTGGGAGCTGCTCACAGCACAGGGGGACAAGGTCTGGGTGGAAGGAGACAGCTGGTAAGGCTTGGAAGTGCTCTCCTTGTGTGGTGTGGATGTTGCATTATACAGGACTGCTCCCAGCATAACATTTAATACCAGAACATTTCCAAGTAGATTATACAGGGAGCATAGTGAGGCAGGGACTGCATAAATGGGAAAATGTTGCTTTTTTAAATCTGCTGCTCTGGGTTGCCTGGATGGGAAATTGCATATAGATATTAATCTCTCAGTACAGGTTGGGAAAAATAAAAAAAAAAAAATTCAGATCTCAATAAACCAGGCAGTGACAGAAATCAGCACATAGTCCCTTACAGGCAGCATCAGTGCCGCTTTTCCAGCCTCTTCAGGGTTGCTGTGACTTTGCCATCAGAGCCTGCAGAGGCAGAGCTGCCCTGGGCAGTGCCCTGTGCTGGGAGGGGTCTACAGGGGAGAACTGAGCCCCCGGGGCTGCGCTGGGCTCTGGCAGCACTGGCAGGGCCCAGCCCTGCGCACAGGGAAGCAGCTGCTGGCAGGGACAGCTCCAGGCAGCAGAGCCCTGGGCAGGCAGAGGGGGGAAAATGCCACAAAGCCAAGATGGGACATATAAATTCTCGTCAAACTGAACTCTTCCATGATTACTTTTCTTACAGATCCCCTTGCCAAGACACAGCAAATGTCCAACAGCAGCTCCATCAGCCACTTCCTCCTGCTGGCACTGGCAGACACGCGGCAGCTGCAGCTCCTGCACTTCTGCCTCTTCCTGGGCATCTCCCTGGCTGCCCTCCTGGGCAACGGCCTCATCATCAGCGCCGTAGCCTGCGGCCACCACCTGCACACCCCCATGTTCTTCTTCCTGCTCAACCTGGCCCTCACTGACCTGGGCTGCATCTGCACCACTGTCCCCAAAGCCATGCACAATTCCCTCTGGGACACCAGGAACATCTCCTATGCAGGATGTGTTGCACAAGTTTTCTTCTTTTTTTTTCTTTATGTCAGCAGAGTATTTCCTCCTGACCATCATGTGCTACGACCGCTACGTGTCCATCTGCAAACCCCTGCACTATGGGACCCTCCTGGGCAGCAGAGCTTGTGCCCACATGGCAGCAGCTGCCTGGGCCAGTGGCTTTCTGAATTCTCTGCTGCACACAGCCAATACATTTTCCCTGCCCCTGTGCCATGGCAATGCCCTGGGCCAGTTCTTCTGTGAAATCCCTCAAATCCTGAAACTCTCCCGCTCAAATTCCTACCTCAGGGAGCTTGGGCTTCTTGGTGTTAGTGCCTGTTTAGCACTTGGCTGTTTTGTGTTCATTGTTTTCTCCTATGTGCAGATCTTCAGGGCTGTGCTGAGGATCCCCTTTGAGCAGGGAAAGCACAAAGCCTTTTCCATCTGCCTCCCTCACCTGGCCCTGCTCTCCCTGTTTATCAGCACTGCTGCATTTGCATTGCTGAAGCCCCTCTTCTTCTCCTCACATCTCTGGATCTGTCCCTGTCAGTTCTGTACTCGGTGGTTCCTCCAGCTCTGAACCCTCTCATTTATACCCTGAGGAACCAGGAGCTCAAGGCTGCCCTGTGGAGATTGGTAAGAGGATGGTTTCAGAAATATTGAAGTTCTGGCCTATTGCTGCAATCACTAGTAATAACAGACATTTCTGATTGTTCCTATTGATTTCATTGTTGATTTGTTCTCTCCTTTCCTTTATTTTAGTTTTTCAATATATTCAACAAAGAAATGCTGTTTCTTGTGCCATATTTAATTTTGATTTTCTCCACATTTACTGTGACCCACAGGCTGTGTCAAAGAATGCTCCTGTTGGCATTAAACAAATTAAATTTCTCCCAGCAAAGTTTCACCAGAGCTGCCCCTTCTGTTCCCTTCTCTGGAGCTGCAGCAGCAATGTCTGTGTGCAGAGCTGGGGCAGATCAGTGCTGGCACAGCAGCTGTGCCCAGCAGCAGCAGCACTTGGTGTTGCCAGAGCTGCTCCCGTGCCACTGCCCCGCTGCCCTCCTGCCCCTCGTGTTGCTGCAGGGCCTGAGTGCTCTCGGGGCCGGGCACAGCCCTGGGGGTGGCAGTGCCGGGGCTGCAGCAGGGACAGGCCATGGGCACTGCTGGGGCAGCGCTGACGCCTCAGGGCAGGGCCTGGGGGCTCCAGGCTCCTTGGCCAGGCTCTCTCCACAGCACTTGGCCAGGCCAATGCTGAGCAGAGAAAACCCCCGTGAGCAGCCCCAGGCTGGCCGTGGGCAGGCTGGGGGCAAACAGCATGGCTGGTGCTCTGCAAGGTCCCTGCAAGGGGGAGACCCTGGCAAGGAGCAGCAGAGCAGGGGCTGATCCATCCCCACTGCACTGGACAGCCCAGGGCAGCGTCCCAGAGCGTCCTCATGCACCTGCCAACAACATCCCCCCTCTGCAGCCCTGGCCTCTCCCCCAGCTCACACAGGTGCCCCATCCTTGCAGGCACAGACACGGCAGCACTGGCTCAGGAGCCCCTGTTTGCACTGCACAGAGCAGGCGTCAGCACCCCCATGGTGCTGCTGTGGGGAGATGGAGCTGAGTGAGCACAAATGCCATCAGCCCCTGGGGCCAGCAAGGGCTGGGGGACACAAGGGAAACCACTCAGGTTTGTTGTGGCCTCTGCAGTCAGCCAGAAAGTTTCTTCCCATCAGCTGTGAGTTTCCTGTCGCACTGCAGATGCTGTTGCTCAGGGCCAGGGCTGACAGGCAGCCACCTCCAAACTGCCCCGAGCATTTCCTTTGCTTCACCTCAATCATGATTGTAAAGAGTTTAAAAAGCATAGAAACAATTTCCATGACCAAGATGTAAATTAGGTGTAAGCAAACGGTATGTAAACTAATATGTAAGCTATAGCTAATTGCTGTGTTATCTGCTATTATGAACTTGCATATAGAAGAATGTAGAGCAAGTGAATTGTTAAAAAATCCACCTGAAACGGGTAAGAACAGTGGCCAGCAACTGGACTTCATCACTGAAGTACGGTGACTTGGATCATGCCAGAGGGTCACCGAGACCTGATGAAGACTCTCCTGACTTCCTCCTTTGAGACAACTGACCCATTTCAAGAGCACCGACCCAATTCAAGAGAAGAATTGCACAGGCATGAATAACTAACAGCCTCATTTTATCATCAAATGGGGATGGGAGGCGCTGGGGTTATGCATATGTATTGTATGTAAAATCTTGGGAATTAAATGGATAGCAATGAACCTTGTTTGAGGCAGTCATGCCTTTCGGAGGTGACTCCCTTGCCACCCGCCGGTGAATAAACATACCGCTTTCTAACTTTAATTAGTTAGAGGGTCTTTCCCCGTGATCATATCAGGTTTTAATGATTCACACCTTTGCTTTCTCTGCTCTCTCTGCTTCACATTTCTTCCTCTTGCCCATCCCTGTTCCTTCCCCTGCAAAGAGCCCTTCTCTCTTCACTCTTTCCTCTCTGGTCCCACTCCCCATTTCAGTTCCTGTGTTGGCACCATGGAAATGTCCCTTGGAGAGCAGGATCATCTTAAAAGTGCTTCAGGAATCATCTGCAGGGTCCTGCAGTGCCTCGTGCTGCTCCCTTGCCAGACACACCACAGGCCAGGGGGGCACATCTGGGCTGGTGTGTCTGGGTGTGGGGCTCCCTGTTCTGGGCAGTGAGGAGGGGCTGGAGAGGCTCTACAGGACTGACAGGATGGGCTTTGGGCTGTGTGGAGAAGCTGAGGGACCTGGGCTGCTGGACCTTCTGAAGAGGAGGCCCAGGGCTCATCCTGCAACTGCTCCAAGGGTGGTTTCAAAAAATAACAGAATCAGCCTGGCTGGAGAAGACCTTGGAGATCATCAAGTCCAACCTGTGCCCTGACACCACCTTGTCTCCCTGAGTCTCCTCTTCTCCAGGATAAACATCCCCAGCTCCCTCAGCCACTCCTCAAAGGACTTGTGTCCCCCATCCTAAACTGGGGGCCCAGAACTGGACACAGCACTCGAGGTGCTGCCCAAACTGTGCCCAGCACAGGGGAGGAATCACTTCCCTGGTCATGCCAGCTACACCATTCCTGATCCATAGGAGCCCCAGGGACTGGATGAGAGAAATGGTGGGGAGGGGGTGGGGACAAGTGTGATTGATTGTCAGCTGTGAAGGATCTTGATTTTCCTATCTATTATGTCTGTATTAGAAGATGCAGAGGGTAAATATCAGTTGGACATTGCTGATATCAATCTCCAGACAGGAAAATAGAAGAAGACATAGCAGTTCTCTCTGCATTTTTTTCAGTATAGTATATTCACTTGGAATACACTTCTGAAATCTGTCTAATAACCACGAAAGAGCTGAAAACTTAAATCATTCCTAGGGGCTTTTCCAGTTTGGGTGTTTTGAACAAATGTTTATGAGGCTTTGTCACTGAATTCCTGAACTGAAAAGCTCCAAAAAGAAGAGCCCTCTGGAAGAGTAAAATTCATCAGTGTCAGAGGATGCATCCTCATCTGAGCAGAAATGAACAGAAATGGGCACAGCTTTGTGGCTGCCCCAGCTCTGGGAGGGGCCCTGGGCCTGGAGCAGGAGCAGCTCTGCAGGGCCCCAAGGCCGGGGCTGTTGTGCTGGCCTGGGCAGATGGGATGGCAGCAGGGGCTGCAGAGCTCTCAGGAGCTCAGGGAGAGGGGGGAAGGGCACACAGGGAGCCTCCTTTTGCCTTGGCCAAGCACCTTGCCCATGGCTGGGGCTGAGTCCTCTCTGAGCTGCAGCTGCTGCTGTGCCCTTGCCAGGGGCTGAGGCCGTGGGGCCACTGCCCAGAGCCCCCTGCCCTGAGCAGAGCTGTGGGGCCAGAGCCGGCTGGGCTGTGCTGGGGAGAGGCCCTTGGTGCTGCACAGAGCTCAGGGCAGCTGGCACAGCTTGCAGGGAGCTGGGCTGGCCTGAGAGAGCCTGCCAGAGAAAGCAGCAGTGTCCATCTCAGCCTGGCTGAGCGTGCAGGGGCAGGATTCAGCCCAGGCCTTGTGGGGCAGGGCCAGCGCCTGTGGAAGGCATTGGAAACAGGCAAGTGGCCCAGAGAGGAGGCTGCTCTGTGCCCTTGGTGGCATGCACAGAGCAGGAAGGGGGCCCAGGACATTTGTCAGTGCCAGCCTCTGTCCCCAGCTGTTGCCAGCCCTGGCTGCTGAGCCCAGGTTTGCCCTGGGCTGAGTTTGGCTGTGGCCCAGCTCCATCCTCCTGCGGGGCTCAGGGCCTGTTCCCGGCCATGGCCAGCCCTGCCCGGCCTCTCTGCTGGCCCAGAGCCCGGCAGAGCCCGGGGCAGGGCTGTCAGTGCAGGCCCACAGCTGCCACGGGCTGTGCAGGAGCTGGCAGAGGCTGCCCAGCAGGGAGGTCATGGGGCACAGAGCCCCAGGGCTGCTGTGGGCACCATGGCACAGGGGCCGTTCCCACCCGCAATGCTCCTGTCCTGGGCTGGGCCTGCACAGGGGCTGTGCCACCATGGCTGGGGCAGCAAGCTGAGAATGGAGGCCAGGGTGGAAAATCCCTTGGCAGAACCTTGTGGAGGAGGTTCTTTTCAGTGGCTCCACAGCTCAGAAGTCGAACAGGGAAGAGAAGCCACAGAGATTTTGCACAATGAGTGTGATCATTTTAACCTCATTGCCTTGGGCTGCTCCAGGCTCCTTCTGGAGGACATGTTGCATCACAGCTCTGCCCTGGGAAGGAAATTCTTTTCTCTTGATAGCAAGCCTGTACTTCCTTATATGTTGACAATTGGTCCTTTCTTCCTAGTGATTCAATTGCAGCAAGGTGGTCTCTTTGGTTGCATCAGGCCCAGCTTTGTCACAGGAGAGCCTTGGTTCCATGAGACTCCAATGCATCACAATGGTCTCTTGGATTCCATGAGACTCCGCTGTGTCACAGTGGAGCCTTTGTGCCATCAGTTTTGATTGCAGCACAATGGTCTCCTGGGTTCCATGAGAGCGCACAGTGAGAGTGGACACTTGATTCCATGAGTTTCCAATCCATCACAGTGGTCTCTTGGATTCCATGAGGCCCTGCAGTGTCACTATGGAGCCATTGTTCCGTGTGTTATCATGGTGACACAATGGTCTCCAGCGCTCTATGAGGCTGCGCCATGCAACTGTGAACACTTGGTTCCATGAAATTCCACATTGTCACTGTCAGGAAAACCCCTAAACACCAGAAGTTTATGTCCAAAAAGGAAACAGAGCACACCTTCAACTTTATTTGGATAAAGGGAGAGAGTTCACCAGGGCACACACCCTTGGGTTTTTCTCTCTCGAGGTTTCATGGAGTGCAGCCTCCTTGTATCCTAAACTCCCAACCGCACCTTGCCCTCTTCCTTTCCCCACAGGCTCAGGTAATAGGAAGGTACAGCCTTCCTGACCCACCTACACCATATCCCCCCTTGAACCTGGCATTTCCCTGCTAAGTTTAGAAGTTCAGCCTTGCACAGACCCTTGCCTGTTTCAGGAGCCGAGATGTCTGGGCACCGCAACAAACGCGCTGCCCTAAGTCAGTAGAAACCTTATTACCCATTTCACAGACCTTAACACCCATGCCTTCACCCATCAAATGATTTGTAAAGACATTAGTACACATCTTTCCTCTCACGTTGATGTTTCCTGTGCTGGTGACAATCTTTTAAGCCCAGCCTTCGGCCTAACCTCTTTGCTGTTGTAGTTCCATGGACAGAGGTTGTTGTCTCTTCCCCCTTCCATGGGCAGCCGGTGTTCAGCCACCTCTGGAATAGCAGGCCACCCTATGTCACTGTGACCTGGAAAAACAGAAACCATCACTCCAAATGTCCTTCAATGTCCCTCTTCCTCCTTCTTCCCAAGCATTTGTCCCTGCCACTGTGTCTTTCTGCTGGGTGCCACAGGAAAAAGGAGACCCTTGTGACATGTGGGGCCCCATGGAACCAAACACCCATTGTGACACTACAGAACCTCACAAAACCAAGGAAACCCCTGTGACACTGCAGGGCCTAATGGAACCAAGAGTTCATTGTGACACAGAAGGGCCAGATGAAGCCAAGGAACCATTGTGACACTGTGGATCCATGGAATCCATTCTGACACTGGGGAAACTCATGGAACCAAGGATCCACTGTGACATTGTGGGGCCTCATGAAACCTATGGGCCATTGTGACACTGCACGGCCTTGTGGAACCAAGGAGATCGTGGTGACACTGTGGAGCCAAATGGAACCAAGTGGAACCCTTTTTGATACTGAGAAACCCCATGGAATCAAGGGTCCATTGTGACACTTTTGAACTAAGAAGACCATTGTTGAGAGTACAGAACCTCAAGGAACCAAAAGTCAATGTGACAGATCAAGGCCCCATGCACCTAAATTTCCATTGTGATAACATGGAACCTCGTGGAACCAAAAAGAGCATTGTGACACCGTGTGGCCCCATGGCAGCAAACATCCATTGTGACAGTACAGAACCTCATGGAACCAAGAGTCCATGGTGACAAAAAAAGGCCTTGTGGAACCAAGGAGTCCAAAGGTCTCAAACATTCCTTTCATGGTTCTGCCTTGGGGAAGGGGAACCGTCTTGCTGGCAGTTAGGGCTGGCACATACAAGCGGAAAGTGTCAGTTTTGAATGAGGAAATTCAGGAGTTTTAGATTGCTTAAAAAAAAAAGAAAAAAAAAAGGAAAAAACCTCCTTTTTGGCTGTCTACAGCAAGTTCTACAAGCAAAGCAGGTCCCAGGTGAGTGAGGACAAACAGGATGTTGTTGAGTAATTTGGAGCAAGGTTGTCCACACTGGGTCAGATCTCAAGGCACAGATTCTCTGATCTGACCAGACCTCCTGAGGAGAGACCCTGGATCAATATCAATGACAGAATGCCACAATCACCTCTGCTCTAAAGCAAACAGGAATAAAATACATCCATTAAAATAGGAATGTGCATTTCCTAGAAGCTTTTTGAAATATTTCTCCATAACTGTATTAGGAAAACTTGCTAATGAACTAGACCAGAGCAGAGGGGAATCAAGGCAGAGCCATGGTTTGTCAGGACTTGCTTGATCCCAATGGTGCATTTGCTGCTGAGCCCTGGAACCTCAGGGCCTGAGAGGAGATTGCACAAACCTTTCCAGGAGTCCAAGGCAGAAAAAATCCCAAAGTGTCTCAAAGCATTAATGGGTCCCACTGAGGTCCATCCCCAACACAGGCTCCTCATGGACTACTTGGAGGAAAGAACTGGAGGCCATGATTGCCAAAAAATGTCTCAGATACTCAGAGAAGAAAGGAAAAAGAAAGTACTTTAAAAAACTGAAGTACCTTGAAGCATTAATGAGCCCCACTGAGTGTTGCTACAGAGAAGGGCTCTCAAGAGACTCATTAAAGCAGAAAATTGGAGGTCATGATTGCACAAAGCTCTCAGAGACCCCAACACAAAAGCAAAACCCAAAGTCCTTTGAAAAACCTGCAGTCCCTGGGAGCATGAAGGAGCCCCCAGGGCCATTCCTGACCAATGCTCCCCAGGGACTGGTCCCAGCAGATCCCTGAGGCCACTGGGATGTGGGGAGATGCTGAGGGCAGGACAAGGGGTGACAGTGCCCAGCCTTGCTGGGGCTGTGCCAGTGGCTCAGGACAAGGTGTCTCCTCACAGCCCTTGGTGGCACAGACCCTACTGTGCCCCAGGGCACCAAGGCTTGGCTTCTCTTTGTCCCCATCTCTCATCTTTGCCTCCAGTTCTCTGCTCTGATTGAAGCTTGGGGACACTTTCTTACTCCTTCTCCTCATTGGGATTCATTAAAACTTTAGGAAACTGTTATTTGATTGCTTCTGACTTGGAGTTCTTGAGAAGTTTCCTAACAAACCATGGCTCTGCCTTGATTTCCCTCTGGTCTGGTGCAGTTCATTAGGAAGTTTTCCTAATACAGTTATGGAGAAATATTTCAATAAGCTTCTGAGAAATACACATTCCCATTTTAAAGGGTGTATTTTATTACTGTTCTCATTAGAGTAGACATGATTGCAGAGTTCTGTGATTGATGTTGATCTAGGGTCTCTCCTTAGGAGGTGAAGGAAGCTCAGACAAGCTGTGCCTTGAGGTCTGACCCAGTGTGGACAACCTTGCTCCACATTCCCCAACTCCATCCTGTCTGTCCTCATTTACCTGGGACCTGCTTTGCTTGGAGAATGGGCTTGCCAGGAAAAGTGGGGTTTTTCTTTTTTTTTTATTTTTTTTTTTTTTTTATTTTTTTTTTTTATCCAAAACCCCTTATTTTTCCCACTGAAAACAGACACACTCAGGTGTGTGCCAGCCCAAGGTGCCACCAAGGAGGTTCAGGGCTGGGGATGGTGCTTCGGGTGGGGTACCTGGAGCTGGCGCCATCTTTCCTTTCTGTCTGTAACTCCCATCATGCCCCACAGCCCAACGGAGCCTCACAGGATCCGGGATTACAACACCCGTCATGCCCCGCGGCCCCCAGAACCCCATTGGAGCCGGGACTACAATGCCCATCATGCCCCACGGCCTCCCAGAGCCCCATTGGAGCCGGGAGTACAACACCCATCATGCCCCACGGCCCCCCAGAGCCCCATTGGAGCCAGGACTACAATGCCCGTCATGCCCCGTGCTCCACAGAACCCCCGTATTCCCCCCTCATATGTCCAAGAGGTGTCCTCCAGAAACTCTGAGGATCTCTAAGTGTCCCCTCAGTGCTCATTTGGGAACCTCCCAAAAACGTCCCAGAATCCCCTGAATGCTCCCAAGGCCATAGATGCCCGTTACAGGCACTTCTGGGAATTCATCTCCTGCCATCCCCCGCGAGCTCAGAGCACCTCAGAACACGGTCCCGTGCCTAAACCTCCTGCTGAGCTGCGCTCCCTAAAGAGCCTGGTTAGAGCTCCCCAAGCTCCCCCCAAGTGCTCCCAGACTGTATACATTGCACCCTGAGGACCTGAAGTTGCCGTTCAGAGGCAAAAGTGTCCCCTAAATGCTCTCCCAGACCCCACAAACGCTCTCTTAAAATCACTTCCGGGACTACAGCTCCCATCATGCTCTGCGGACCCGGTAGTGTGCTCCTGCAGCCATGACTTCATCTCCCGTCATGCCCTGCGCCCACAGAGAGACATGGCAGCTGTACCTAGAACTCCCATGATGCTCCAAAGCCCTTTCAAAGTGTATTTTACCGGCGCCTACAACTCCCATCATCCCCCGCGCCCCACAGAGCCCTGCTAGAGCCCCCCAAGTGCCCGCCGGGACCCCGAAGGGCCCCAGATTCCCTTCCCTGACCTCCAAGTGCACCCCAGGACCCCCAAGTGCCACTCCGAAGCCCAGACCTTCCCTCAGGTTCCCTAAATTCTTTCTTAGTGCCCACTCAATGCCCCCAAGTGTCCTCCTGTCCCTCTAAATTATTCCCCCAGACACAAAACTGCCCTGAATATTCCCCAGAAGTGTCTCCCTGGACCCCGAAGTGCACACCCTGAACTTGTTTGAAAAAAAAGATTATAAAAAAGATGAAAAAAGGACTATAACATTATGAATTATCTTAAAGAGGGAGAAATAATGAACCAATAGAGCTTAATTAATTAATGAAGGGAATTGTGTTACTTAAAAGCAATGACCACTAATTTTTTGGGTTTCTAATAATATGAAGTTTTTTATTATAAATAAAAAAATTAGGTTATAAAAATATTAGCAATATTATAAAAAATTATAAAAATATTTAAAAAATTAGTAATATTATAAATAATGAAAAATATAATTGTAATTCTAAAATGTAATAACATTTTTACTATAAAGAGAAAATAATGAGTTTTTTTTATATTTTTGGTTCTCAGTCCTAGGTGGCAGATATAATGACATGGTTATGATGAGGCTGAGGAGCAGGTTGTCCAAACACGGTCAGCCTGCAAGGGGCTCTTTTTCTCTGTGTTCAGATCTCCTAAGGAGACATTCAGCATCAAGATCACTTGGGAAATGCTTCCAACACTTTCTCTAGAAACTAAGAAAGAAGAAAAACATTTGCTTGAGTAAAATAAAATCATGAGGAGAACTCCAAACAGATTCCAAGCAGCTGCACAAGCCCTGGAGACTTGAAGACAATTGAAGGAAGAAAAAGAGCTCCCGAGTGCTTTCTGTATTTTAATGAGCCCTGCAGTGGATTTGGGGCTGAGTCCTGGACCCTCAAGCACTGAGAGAAGGTTAAAGAAGCTGCTCAAGGAGTCAGAAACAAAACTCCAAATCCCTTGGAGTATCAGTGGCCCCACTGAGGGCAGGGACTGCCAAAGGCTCCCCAGGGACTGCTGAGAGCAGATCCTTGAGGCCAGGATTGCAGGAGCCAAAGGCTGTGAGCAGGAACTGCAATGCTGAGCAAGGCCTGGGCTGGTTGGAGGCAGCAGAAAGGCCAAGGCCTGAGCCCAGGCCTGGCCCAGCAGGGCCTGTCCCTCACGGGTGGCTCGGGGCTGTTCCTGGGACACTGGGATGGGAGGGGCAGCAAGGACAAATGGCATCACCCTGAGTGACACTCCAGATGCTCATGGAACCAAGGGCTAGTGTGACACTGTGGGGCCTCATGGAAACAAGAGGCCATTGTGAGCCTGAGGGGCTGGAACACCCCAGAACTCTGAAATGCTGTGGGTAAACAAAGGTTCCTTTACTGGAGTATGGTGCAAAGGAGAAACCCCAGCCAGATATTCTCAAGAGGTCAAAATTACACCAAAATTTTACTGGGAAATTATGGAAAATCAAGGAATGCTTGAAAAGGATTTAATACAGCATCAAGTTCAACATAAAACACTTGACATAGCAGGAACTTCATTAACTTAACCCATTTAACCTTAGAAACCCTTAAACACTTCAGCTGTTGAGATACCCAAAACTGTTCTATATAAAGAGCATTAGAAGGAGAGGAAAGAGAGACAGAAAGACAGAAGCTCTCAGAAAGACACACACATGGCTACCAACTCCTAGGGTTCCAGTGTGGGTGAGACAGAGACTCCAGCAAAAGGCAGGGTAAGGACCATGGGCTGAGTGCCTGCTCTGTGTTTTAAGCCCCTGGGCCTTTGTGGGCCTCTCCCCAGGTGGGACTTGTGATTGCTCAGGCAATGAGAGCCTGGGTCAGCAGCAGCCCACTGTGTGACTGATTGACAGCTCATCCCGAGGTGTCTGGGACATTGATCTCATCCAGCCTCTGACAGCGACGATGGTGACACTGCGGAACCTCATGGAACCAAGTGGCCACAGTGATACTGTGGAGCCTCACGGAACTCAAGGAGTCCATTGTGACTGATAGGCAAGATGTCTTTAAAGAGAATTCAACGACTGAAGTTATAGATGTTAACATCTTTGAAATGGGACTTTTTGTCTCTTTTTTTTTTTCAAGCAACTGGTTTATTAAAGAGCCCAGAAAGCTTGGCTCCTGAAACAGACATGGGTCTGCATGAGCTTGTCTTTATGAACTCTGGGTTAAAATGAAAGGTTCAAGAGTGGAAGATGTGGCAGGCTAATTGGGATGGCTGTTCTTTCCTAATACCTCAGCCAATGGGGATAGGAGCAGGGCAAAGTGCAGCCTGGAGTCTAGGATAAAAGAGGCTGTACATATGGAACCTTGAGAGAGAAAACCCCGTGGGCGTGTGCCCTGGTGGACTCTTTCCTTTTATTCAAATAAAGCTGAAGGACTCCTCTATCTCCTTTATGGACACTGGCTTTTCATAGCATGATTTTCTGTACATGGCATTATGGAATGTCATGGAACCAAGAAGCCATTGTGACACATCAAGGCCTCATTGGGAAAAAGGGACCATTGTTGACAGTACAGAAACTCATGGGACCAAGGGGCCATGGTGGCAGTGTGGATCCGTGGACACCATGGAGACATTATGGAACCTCATGGAACCAAAGTGACCATTGTGACACTCTGGTGCCTTGGGGAATCTGGGGAACCTTTGTGAAACTCAGGACTCCTATGGAACCAAGGGTCAAGGATTAAGCTGTGGGGCTCATAGAACCAAGGAGCCATTGTGACCCAGCAGTGTCACATGGAGCCCAGGGTCCATGGTGACACTACAGAAGCAAGGAGAATATTGTGACACTGTGAGACCCCATGAAATCAAGGAAACATGGAACAGATCTGGCTGGCTGGGCCTCCTGGGGGCCACCTGACAGGTCTGGCTGACCTTGGCATGTTGAGGGCCGCTGCTTATCTGCCCCTGAAGCATTCGGGCTCTTTGTTCTCCTTCCTATGGGAGAGAACTGTCCTTCTCCTCCAGGGGCCCATGGCAAAAATTGGGATTCCTTCTCCAAATTTTCTTACATGAAAAGATTGTTCCCAGATTAAATCTGCCAGGACAGCCAGATCTGGCTGCCTTGACTACCTGGGGGCCACCTCTCACCTTCTTTTGAAACACTGGCACAATGTGCTTTTCTTATGGAAAAAGATCTCCCATCTCGACCAGCCACCCGTGGCCAAAATTGGGAATCCGCCTCCAGAATTCCCTATGTGCAAGGACAGCTCCCAGACAAAAGCTGCCACGTCTGACAAGTCTGGCTGGCTTTGGCTTCCTGAGGGCTGGCTCTCATCTGCCTTAGAAATACTGGTGCTTTCTGCTTTCACTCCTAAAGAAAAGAAATCTTGTGCCTTTCCAGGCACCCACAACAAAAACGGAGGAGGTTCCACCTCCAAAAATCCCTATGTCCAAGGATAGCCCCCAGATGAAAGGTGCCAGAGACATAGATCTGGCTGGCTAGGCCCATGACCTCTCATCTTCTTCCAAAACACTTGGGCTTTGCACTTTTCTTTCCTATGGAAAAACCTTCCATCTGACTATCTGAAATTTGGATTCCACCTCCAAAACTTCGTACATCCAAGGATTGCTCCCAAGTGAAAACTGACAGGACAGACTGGTCTGGCTACCCTTGTCCTCTTGAGGGCTTCCTCTCACCTGATTTCCAAACACTGGGGCTTGGTGCTTTCCTTCCAATGGAAAGAAAGCGTCCTTCTTGTCAAGGTGTCACTGGTCAAAATTGAGATTCCTCCTCCCAAAATCAGTAGATCCAAGGATTCCTCTGTAAAAAAAGCTTCCAGTAAAAACAGGCCTTTCTTGCTTGAGCTCCCAGGAACCACCTCTCATCTGCCTTTGAAACACTTGGCCTCTGTTTTTCTTCCTATGGAAAAAAAACTGTCTCTCTTATCAGTGCAGAAATGGTCAAAATTAGGATTCCACCTCTGAAATTCCATATATCCAAGAATTGCTTTCAGACAAAAGCTTCCAGAACAGAGAGGTCTGGCTGGCCTTGGCCTGTGATGGCTGCCTTTCATCTGCCCCTGAAACCCTGGAGTTCTGTGTTTCCTTCCTATGGGAAAGAATGGTCCTTTTCCTCCAGATATCCGTGTATGAAATAGGTATTCCACCTCTAAAATTCCATGTGTCTGGGGATTACTCCCAGACAAAATCTGCAAATACCATCAAGTCTGGCAGTCCTTGGCCTCTGGTGACTTCCCCCCATCTGCTCCTGAAACACTGAGGCTCAGTTGTTCCTTTCCTCTGGAGATCATTGTGACACTGTGAGCACCTCGTTCAGCCAAAGGGCCGTTGTGATCCTGCAGGGCACCGTGGGTCCATGGAGACCTTTGAGGCACTGCAAGGCCCCATGGAACCATGGAGACCATTGTGACACTGTGGGGCCCCATGGAACCAAGGGGACATGGAACAGATCTGGCTGGTTTGGCCTCCTGGGGGCCACCTGACAGGTCCAGCTGAGCTTGGCATGTCGACAGCTGCCTCTCATCAACTGTTGGAGAACTGGGCCCCCCAGCTTTCCTTCCTATGGAAAAGAACCATCCATCTAACCATATTCCTGTGACCAAAATTGATATTCCCCCTAAAAATTCCCCATATGCAAGGGCTCTCCCAGACAGAAGACAGCAGCACAGGATAGAGAACTCTGGCTGGCCTTGGCCTCTGGTGGTCACCCCTCATCTCAAGGAAGAGGGGAAAAGTATTTGAGCAGGTTTGACTACTGGAACATCAATGAGTCTCTCATCTTCTGAAAAACTCAGATATTTTTCTGATCATATGTATTTTTTTTTCATTGTGTATTATGTATGAAATGCTATTTTCAGATAAAAAAATACTGTTCATATCACTGTACCAGTGTTATCTCATACAAAACACCTCTTCTACATATGGATCCAGGTCATCTGTATAAGCAAACACAATAAAGAATCTAGGAGGAATTATCTGTGTTTCCAACTGTCACATCTCCTCTGGAGCTGGAGGTGCAGCCCCAGCACTTGGGGGGGCTCAAGGGGCCGCAAGCTCAGCTCCCACACAGAGGACTTGCAGACCCTGGGGTGCCCCTTTCAGCCTCAGTGCCCAGAGCCTTTCTGCAACTTTCCCCCTGGAGCTGCTGCTCCCTGCAGCCCTGGCCATGAACAGCAGCAGAACCTGGTGTGTCTCGAGCAGCAGTGCCAGCTCAGGGCTCTGTGGGGAGCAGGGGCTGGGCCAGCAGGACAAGCCAGCCCAGCCAGCCAGGTCACGCTCAGCTGGGGAAAGGGATGTCTAGGGAGAGGAGCAAGGGAGTGTTTCTGTGCCTGCAGGGAGGGATGCAGAGGAAGCTGCTGCTGTAGGCACCAGCTCTGGCCAGGCCCCTCTGTCCCTGCCTGGGGAGAGAGAGGGGCTGGCACTGAGTGGGCAGAGGCAGCCTGTGCTGGACATCTCCTGGAGCCAGCACCAGGAGTTCCGCACTGTCACTGAGCTCCATTTCCTCTGCCATGGGGGGCTCCAGCCCTGGAGCTGATGTGGAGGCTGACCTCCCTCTCTGCCCCTCAGCAGCTGTCAAGTACTTCAAGGGGGCCAGGGCTATGGGGTGAGTGCCCCCAGTGCTGGAGCATCCCAGAGTGGGCACTGCCATGGGGCTCACCCAGAATGGGCTGCTGGGCTGGGCTGGGCTGAGCTGAGCAGAAGCTGGGCTAGACTGGGAAGTGCCCAGGAGATAAAACCCACTGGTGTCAGCCGAGCTGTGTGACTCTGCAGGGCCAGGACATGTTCCAACAGGTGTGTGGTGCTGTGCCAGTCCCCTGACAGGGATCTCAGACAGGCAGGTGCAGCACTGAGGAGGTTGGTCTATGGCCTTGGTGGCATGGCCAGGATAAGAAAGTGCCCCAGGGCTTTGAGCATCCTTCCAGCCTCTTCCATCAGCAACTTTCAGACCTGGGCACTCCCCTCAGTTTATTGGTCTATTTGTTCTGTGGTTATCTCCTTCCTCCTGCT
>NC_079358.1:9679607-9699546 GCF_029582105.1 Oenanthe melanoleuca
GTCCCCTCACAACATCCAGAGCGTATTACAGCAAAAAGCAGAAAAATGGATTTCAGATGCTAGGCTTCTAAAGTATGAAGGAATTCTGGCACAGGCACCCAATTTGACGTTAGAAACCACTGCACTGCAGAACCCGCCCGCATTTTTATATGGGGGACCGGAGCATGAGTTTTTGACCCATGACTGTATAGCTATAATAGAGGAGCAGACGAAGATTAGACCAGATTTAGAAGAAGAGGAATTAGAAAGTAGTGAAAGACTTTTCGTGGATGGATCCTCCAGGGTAATAGAAGGGAAGAGAAATCAGGGTATGCAATAGTGCAGGGTCCGAACCTACAGGTGGTAGAGTCGGGTGCATTAGATAGATCATGGTCTGCCCAGGCATGTGAATTATATGCAATATTAAGGGCCTTGAAACTTCTTGAGGGGAAGGAGGGGACAATATATACTGATTTTAGAGATGGATTGGAGTAGTCCATACATTTGGAAAGCTATGGGAAGAAAGGGGCCTTATTAACTCACAGGGGAAGGATTTGATACACCAGAAACTTATAGTTGAGATACTAAAAGCTCTGAGAGGGCCGACAAGGTTAGCAGTGGTTCATTTAAAGGGACACCAACAAGGAATAGATTTAAAAAGCAGGGGAATAACTGCAGATCAGGAGGCAAAACGGGCAGCCCTAAAGGAAATGGTCCTAAAAGAAAAAGGGGGGCAAAGGGGAAAAGATGGAGTCAAGGACGGTGAAAACACTGACACAATTTTTACGAATGAGGAGAAAGAGAGACTTAGAAGAATGGGGGTTACAGAGGAAGCAGGAAAGTGGATATTAGCAGACGGCTGGGAAGTGTTACCAAAGGCAATAGCTCAGAGGGTATTGTATAAGTTACATCATCAAAAAAACTCACTGGGGAGCCCAGGGGCTGGTGGATCACTTTGCCACTAGGTACATGAGCATCGGGCTCCATGATATAGCTAAACATATCGCAAAGGGATGTCCTACCTGTTTGCGGGTAAATCGAAGTAACCTCAGAAAATTACCCTATGGGGAAAGGCCTCTAGCAAAACAACCCTTTGCAAATATTCAAGTGGATTTTACTGAATTGCCAAAGGTGGGGAGGATTAAATATCTTTTAGTGGTAGTAGATCATCTTACTCATTATGTGGAAGCCTTCCCGACATCAAGGGAAACCGCACGAACAGTAGTAGAAACCCTGCTGGAGGAGATAGTCCCCAGGTATGGTGTACCAGAAACAATTGACTCTGATAAGGGGCCGCACTTTACATCAAAGGTAACTCAGGAGCTGGCAGCAGCATTAGGAATAAAATGGAAACAACATACTCCTTGGCCCCCTCAAAGTTCAGGCCGGGTAGAAAAAATGAATGGAGAAATAAAAAAAATAAAAAAAACTTACTAAATTGGTACTAGAAACAAAATTATCATGGGTTAAATGCATTCCCCTAGCCTTGCTAAATATTCGGACTCAATCCCGGGCGGATTTGGGAATTTCCCCATTCGAGATGTTATATGGCATGCCCTATAGTTTAAAAAAGGCACAGACAAACCCAAATGTTAGTAAACAATACATTAACGAGTATTTAATAGCTTTGATGAAATTTAAAAAAAAACAATTATGGGAAAAAGGAATGTTGGTTCAGAGACCACCATTAGATCTTGTATTACATTAAGTTCAGCCCGGGAACTGGGTACTGGTCCGAAGTTGGAAGAAAAATCCGATAGCACCCAAGTGGGAAGGACCTTACCAGGTGTTGCTTACAACAACACAGCAGTACGCACTGTGGAAAAAGGGTGGACTCACGCAAGCCGAATCAAGGGACCAGTAAATCCGTCTAAATTCACCAACGACCCCGGGTGGGAAGTGAAGGGCACACCTGGGAGCCTGAAACTGACACTTAAGAAGCGAGTAAGCTCTAATTAAAAAGACAAGCTACATTATTCCCACCCCACCACAGGTATAAGACTTTTTCCACATGAGAGACAGACTGTGGGATCCAAAATACTATTCCTTCCTGGCAGAGCTCCGAGCAACAGGAGCACCAGTGGGGGGGAAGATCTGCTGAATGCAGCAGTGAAAATAAGATGTAATGCTGAAAATTGCTGGGAAAATTGTAACCCTTTTGTATGCTTTATTTGTTTAGTCTGTAAGGAGGAGTGGTGGACCCATTGCAGCAACAGTTACCCCCCAAGGGGAGTGTGTAAAAATTGTTATTCGGACCAAAGGCTACTCACCTCTCAGGTCCTGGCTACCAAAGTGGCTGCCAGAGAACTTTTAAGAGGGTCTGAAGAGTGGTGGAAAATTTTTACAAAGGGGATAAACCCCCAGTTCTATTGTTATCACTCTAACGAACCTGCCCCATTTGTGGCTAAGATAGTAGCCGCCCTGTGCAGACGGTGGGTACCTGAACTCAGTTGCTATACCCTCAAATTAAGAACCACAAGTGGTATAAATACATAAAACGTATCAAAAAGCATGGGTCAAACACCCCTCCTGAAGAATACTCCTGCTGCCGAGAAGATAGAACTCCCCATAGCTCGTAGCAACTGAGTTGATGGGCAAGGCAGAGGAGATGAGAGCAGTGGAGGGGGGAGCCCGAGCAAAAGGGGAAAACGAGGAACAGGTACCCAGAGCCGTCAAAAGTCCAAGGGAAAAGAAAAGTCTGAGGTAAATTAGAAGGAAAATAAAAAAAAGCAGTTGTAGAAAATGGGGAAGCTACCACCTCCAATTAGGAATCTTATATATAATGCTTTTGAGATCTGTGCTTGCAAGCCATGAACCCTTTAAATGGTCACTAATACAATGGGAAGGTCAGAAGGAAATTCAAACACAAATTACTTCGAAAGGTTCTAGCTTTAACATAACCCTGGATGACCTACTTGATAGGACGGGTTCTAGCCCCTATAGTGTATTCTACATGTGTCCAGCATCTAACCCAGGGAGGTCATGGTGTAACTACCCCGGAGAATTTTACTGTGGATATTGGAGCTGTGAAACAATTTCCCTGGGATGGTTGGTTCAAATCCAAGATAAATACTTAAGGGTTGAAAGAGGTCCACATGGATGTAAAAAGCCCTGGACAGATCCGTCAGGGGTGGTGACTTATATCGGTACTTGCAAATGGGTCTATCTTAACGTCACGCAACCCCAAGACCCAGGATGGGTAGTAGGAAAATTCTGGGGAGTTAGAATATGGGAACCCGGGAAAGACCGGGGGGGGGGCATATTGTTATAAAGAAGGAAATTGTACCCCACGATCCTCAACCTGTTGGACCGAATCCTGCAATAACAGACTCAAAAGCCACAATAATAAATCAAGGTGATTTAGACAGCATGACCCCAGAAAATTTCACGGAGGCTAATAATAAATCACAGTTAATGGAGACCACGGCCGTGACACAACCAAGTAGAGGGACCCTATGGAAAATCCTACAAGCCACCTTTAGGGTGTTAAATGGCACATACCCCAATTTAACTAAAGAGTGCTGGTTGTGCTACAGTATTAATCCACCCTTTTATGAAGCCTTAGGTTCTGTAGCAAAGTCTAGAAGAATAAACGGGACCAATCCTTCCTTGTGCCTTTAGAAAAGGGGAAAAGAAAGCACCCCAGGGGTATCGGTGGCTCAGGTAACTGGGAAGGGGAGGTGTATAGGCAACATACCTCGGGATAAAGACCACCTCTGCGGGGTAAGAATGGCTGTAACCGACTCCTGCAAACCGGCCCAATGGTTGATCCCTGCTGCAAACACCAAGTGGGTTTGTAACACATTAGGGGTAACCCCGTGTATATCAATATCTAGTTTCAATGAAACATCCGAATACTGCATTCAGGTCATGGTAGTCCCCCGGATTGTGTACCACCCAAAAGACTATGTGTATGCTCATCAATTCACTCCAAAACACCACTTAGAGAAACGAGAACCGTTTACAGCTCTCACAGTTGCTGTATTACTAAGTATAGGAAGTGCTGGGGTGGGGACAGGAGTGGCTTCCTTAGTGAACCAACAGCAAGGATTTAAGGATCTCAGAATTTCAGTAGATGAAGATTTAAGTAAAATAGAGAAGGCAATAGACGGTCTCGTAAAATCAGTAAGATCTCTTTCGGAAGTTGTATTGCAGAATAGACGGGGATTAGACCTGTTTTTACAGCAAGGGGGACTGTGTGTGGCTTTGCGAGAGGAGTGTTGCACCTATGCAGACCACACTGGGATAGTAACTGACACCATGGCTGAGCTCCGAAAACAACTGAAGCAGCGTAAGAGAGAAAGGGAGGCCCAGCAAAATTAGTATGGGTCTTGGTTTAAATATTCACCCTGGCTAACGACCCTCTTGTCAAGCATAGCTGCACCAGTGATTTTAATAATTTTAGGGCTTGCTTTCGGCCCCTGTATTTTCAACAAAATAATTAGCATTGTAAAAACAGGTTAGAAGCCGCTCACCTCATGTTAATACGAGCAAAATATGAAGCCTTAAATGGGGGAGAGGAAAAAGATTACCTGGAGTTAAGTAAGAGGGAATTACAAAGATTTAGCGAACAAAAGTAATAATATAGAAAAAGGGGGACTTGTAATAAATAAGAGGCCTTTTGTTCGCCTGACAGACTTTAGACCTTGGAGGAATATCACCAAGATTTGTGAGGTCAGAATGGGGGTTGTTCTGCTTTGATCCTCTGACAGACAGACCTTGAAAAAGATATCGCTAGAACTTGTTAATTGCTTTGCTCTGCTTGATAGGCCTTACAGTAAAAAGCCAGAATGTGTTTTGCTTTGCTTGCATAATTACATATTGTTTTAAGTGCCAAGAAAGGAGTCAGTGGCTGAGGAAGACTACTGCCCTCATCCCCCGACCACCAGAAGGCAGAAAAAGACCCCCTAGCAACTGGAGGAGCATGCGCAGAATTACTAAAGGAGGAGCACGTCACCCAAAAACCTAACAGCTTAAAAGGAACAGACTAAGGGGGGGTGGGTGCAGCAGGTGGTGGAGTGGAGACTCCCCTGCTGTCCAGCGCGCTGAATTTGCTTTTGCTTTCTGTAACCAATAAATCTTTAAATTGTTATTTGATCTTTTATGGCCCATTGCGCTCATTTATAACACCAGGGTTTCAGGGGTAGATGAAAGGCAGCCATCACAGGCCAAGGCCAGCCAGACTTCTCTGTTCTGGAAGCTTTTGTCTGAAAGCAATTCTTGGATATAAGGAATTTCAGAGGTGGAATCCTAATTTTGACCATTTCTGCACTGATAAGAGAGACAGTTTTTTTTTCCATAGGAAGAAAAACAGAGGCCAAGTGTTTCAAAGGCAGATGAGAGGTGGTTCCTGGGAGCTCAAGCAAGAAAGGCCTGTTTATACTGGAAGCTTTTGTTACAGAGGAATCCTTGGATATTACTGATTTTGGGAGGAGGAATCTCAATTTTGATCAGTGACACCCTGAAAAGAAGGACGCTTTCTTTCCATTGGAAGGAAAGCACCAAGCCCCAGTGTTTGGAAATCAGGTGAGAGGAAGCCCCCAAGAGGACAAGGGAAGCCAGACCAGTCTGTCCTGTCACTTTTCACTTGGGAGCAATCCTTGGATGTAAGAAATTTTGGAGGTGGAATCCAAATTTCAGATAGTCAGATGGAAGGTTTTTCCATAGGAAAGAAAAGTGCAAAGCCCAAGTGTTTTGGAAGAAGATGAGAGGTCGTGGGCCTAGCCAGCCAGATCTGTCTCTCTGGCACCTTTCACCTGGGGGCTATCCTTGGACATAGGGATTTTTGGAGGTGGAACCTCCTCAGTTTTTGTTGTGGGTGTCTGGAAAGGCACAAGATTTCTTTTCTTTAGGAGTGAAAGCAGAAAGCACCAGTATTTCTAAGGCAGATGAGAGCCAGTCCTCAGGAAGCCAAGGCCAGCCAGACTTGTCAGACGTGGCAGCTTTTGTCTGGGAGCTGTCCTTGCATATAGGGAATTCTGGAGGTGGATTCCCAATTTTGGCCACAGGTGGCTGGTCGAGATGGGAGGTCTTTTTCCATAAGTAAAGCACATTGTGCCAGTGTTTCAAAAGAAGGTGAGAGGTGGCCTCCAGGTAGTCAAGGCAGCCAGATCTGGCTGTCCTGGCAGATTTAATCTGGTAACAATCTTTTCATGTATGAAAATTTGGAGAAGGAATCCCAATTTTTGCCATGGGCCCCTGGAGGAAAAGGAGAGTTCTGTCCCATAGGAAGGAGAACACAGAGCCCGAATGCTTCAGGCGCAGATAAGCAGCGGCCCTCGACATGCCAAGGTCAGCCAGACCTGTCAGGTGGCCCCAGGAGGCCCAGCCAGCCAGATCTGTTCCATGTTTCCTTGGTTTTGTGGGGCCTCACAGAGTCACAATGTTCTCCTTGATTCCATGACTCCCCACAGTGTCACAATATTCTCCTAGTCACAATATTCTCCTTGTCATAATATTCTCCTTCTGTATTGTCACCATGGACCCTGGGCTCCATGTAGCACTGCTGGGTCACAATGGCTCCTTGGTTCTATGAGCCCCACAGCTTAATCCTTGACCCTTGGTTCCATAGGAGTCCTGACTTTCACAAGGGTCTCCCAGATTCCCCAAGGCACCAGAGTGTCACAATGGTCGCTTTGGTTCCATGAGGTTCCATAATGTCTCCATGGTGTCCACGGATCCACACTGCCACCATGGCCCCTTGGTCCCATGAGTTTCTGTACTGTCAACAATGGTTCCTTTTTTCCAATGAGGCCTTGATGTGTCACAATGGCTCCTTGGTTCCATGATATTCCATAGTGCCATGTACAGAAAATCATGCTATGAAAAGCCAGTGTCCATAAAGGAGATAGAGAAGTCCTTCAGCTTTATTTGAATAAAAGGAAAGAGTCCACCAGGGCACACGCCCATGGGGTTTCCTCTCTCAAGGTTCCGTATGTACAGCCTCTTTTATCCTAAACTCCAGGCTGCACTTTGCCCTCTTCCTATCCCGAATGGCTGAGGTACTAGGAAAGAACAGCCATCCCAAATGGCCTGCCACATCTTCCACTCTTGAACCTTTCATTTTACCCCAAACTTCATAAAGACAAGCTCATGCAGACCCTTGTCTGTTTCAGGAGCCAAGCTTTCTGGGCTCTTTAATAAACCAGTTGCTTGAAAAAAAAAAAAAAAAGACAAAAAGTTCCATTTCAAGGATGTTAACACCCATAATTTCGGTCATTGAATTCTCTTTAAAGACATCTTGCCTATCAGTCACAATGGACTCCTTGAGTTCTGTGAGGCTCCACAGTATCACTGTGGCCACTTGGTTCCATGAGGTTCGCAGTGTCACCATGGTCGCTGTCAGAGGCTGGATGAGATCAATGTCCCAGACACCTCAGGATGAGCTGTCAATCAGTCACACAGTGGGCTGCTGCTGACCCAGGCTCTCATTGCCCGAGCAATCACAAGTCCCACCTGGGGAGGCCCACAAAGGCCCAGGGGCTTAAAACACAGAGCAGGCACTCAGCCCATGGTCCTTACCCTGCCTTCTGCTGGGTCTGTGTCTCACCCACACTGGAACCCTAGGAGTTGGTAGCCATGTGTGTGTCTTTCTACAGAGCTTCTGTCTCTCTGTCTCACTGTCTCTCCTCTCTTAATGCTCTTTATATAGAACAGTTTTGGGTATCGCAACAACTGAAGAGTTTAAGGGTTTTTAAGGTTACATGGATTAAGTTAATGAAGTTCCTGCTCTGACAAGTGTTTTATGTTGAACTGGATGCTGTATTAAATCCTTTTCAATCATTCTTTGATATTCCATAATTTCCCAGTAAAATTTTGCGTCATTTTTTACCTCTTGAGAATATCTGGCTGAGGATTCTCCTCTGCACCAAACACAACTAAAGGAACCTTTGGTCACCCCAAGCATTCCAGAGTTCTGGGGTGTTCCAGCCCCTCAGGCTCACAATGGCCTCTTGTTTCCATGAGGCCCCACAGTGTCACACTGGCCCTTGGTTCCATGAGCATCTGGAGTGTCACACAGGTTGATGCCATTTGTCCTTGCTGCCCCTCCCATCCCAGTGCCCCAGGAACAGCCTCGAGCCACCCGTGAGGGACAGGCCCTGCTGGGCCAGGCCTGGGCTCAGCCCTTGGCCTTTCTGCTGCCTCCAACCAGCCCAGGCCTGGCTCAGCATTGCAGTTCCTGCTCACAGCCTTTGGCTCCTGCAATCCTGGCCTCAAGGATCTGCTCTCACCAGTCCCTGGGGAGCCTTTGGCAGTCCCTGCCCTCAGTGGGGCCACTGATGCTCCAAGGGACTTGGAGTTTTGCTTCTGAGTCCTGAGCAGCTTCTTCAACCTTCTCTCAGTGCCTGAGTGTCCTGGACTCAGCCCCAAAACCATTGTGGGGCTGATTTAAATACAGAAATCCCTCAGGAACTCTTTGTCTTTCTTCAATTGTCTTCGAGTCTCCAGGGCTTGTGTAGCTGCTTGGAGCCAGTTTGAAGTTCTGTTAAGGAAGCAGATTTGAAAGTGTACCACATTACTTTTTTTTCTTTAATAAAGTCAGTAATTTTTTGCTTTTCATTTCAGAGAAGAGGGGATAGAAATATTCCCTAGGTAATCATGATGCTGAATGTCTCCTTAGAAGGTCTAGGCACACAGAAGAATGAACCCCTTGCAGGCTGACCCTGTTTGGACTACTTGTCCCTCATCCCCAACCTCACCATGTCTGACATGGCCCACCTGGGACTGACATCCCTGTGCCCTGCGTCAGTACCTTGTCCCCTGAGCTCTGCAGCTGGGTGTCCCAGCCCATTGCACCATGTCCCACCTGCTCTCCTCAGGGCTCTGCCTGCACACAGGCCCAGGAGAAGATTTCTTCTTTGTGAAGAAAGAATGGCAAAGCCTGAGCAGGTTTCCTGAACAACAAACCCCAGTGAGGAAGCACATGGTCAGTTCAGGCTGCCTGGAATGATGTCACCTTTCTACAAGGGCCAGTGGGACCAGACATGAATCTCTGTAAGCAGAATTCTCTGAGCCCTTCAGCTGAATTCTCTGTCCCTGTCCTTTCCTTGGGCCTCTGTTGCAGATGGAGACTGCTGGTGCCATCCTCATCTTTAACCTCTCTTTTGAATGCAGACAGTTTTTCCCAGGTGTGTTAAGCAGGTGTCACTCAATGTTTATGCAGAGCTTTTGTATCCTCATGGAACCAAGGACACCCTTGTGACACAGGGGGGCTCATGGAAGCAAGGAGACAATTGTGACAGTTTGGAGCCTCACAGAAACAAGGTTCTATTGTGATACTGAAGGGAATCATGAAACCCAGCAGGCCATTGTGACACAGCAATGTCACATGGAACCAATGATCCATTGTTACCCTGCCAATTGGAGAAGACCATGGTGACACTATGGGACCTCATGGAACCACAGGTGCAGTGTGACACACGGGGCCTCATAGAACCAAGGAGACCATTTTGACACCAAGGAACTTAATGAAAAAATCGGTCCATTCTGACACAGCAGGGCCTCATGGATCCAAGGGTCCTTTGTGGCACATCAGGAGCTCAATGGAGCCAAGGGGACCAGTGTGTCAAAGCAGGGCCTAATGGACCCATGGAGACCATTGTGACACTAAGGAATCTCATGTAACCATGGCAACCACTAGGCTTCTATGGAACCTCTGACAACCAAGAGGTCCATGGTGACTCTGTAGGGCCTCCTGAACAGAGGGACACCATTGTGACACAGTGGGACCTTGTGAAACCAAGGAGCATTTGTGATACCCCAGATCCTCATGGAACCAAGAGTGCATTGAGAGTCAACAGGGTCTTTTTGGAGCCAAGGAAACCACTGCTAAAAGCAGGGTAACTCATAGAACCAAGGAGTCCATAGTTACACTATAAAACTTCTAGAACCAAGGGTCTATTGTGAAAAATCAGGGCCTCATGGATGCAAGGGGCCACTTGTGACACATTGGGGCTGCATTGTCCATTGTGACAATGCTGATCCAAGGAGACCATGGTGAAACTGTGTGACCTCATGAATCCAAGGGGTCATTGTGATATTCAAGAACTTGATGGAGCCCAGGGTCCAGTGTGACATAGCAGGGCCTCATTGGAACAAAGGAACCGTTGTGGATAGTACAGAAACTCATGGAACCAAGGGGCTGTGGTGACACAGCAGGGCCACATGGAACCAAGGGAGACCTGTAGACATTTAGGAAGCATTTATGGAACCTGAGGGTCCATTATGACACTGCAGAAACAAGGGGAATATTGTTGACACTAGGGAAGCTCATTGGAACCAAGGGGCAATTGTGACAATGCAGATCCCAGGAGAGCATTGTGACTGAGGAACCTCATGGAACCAAGAGTCCACTGTGGGGCCCTGTGGAACCAAGGGGAGCACAGTGACATTGTTGGGCCTGGTGGAACAATGGAGACTATTGTGACACTTTGGGACCCACTGGAGCCAACGGGCCTGTCACGATCCGCTCACACAAGCGAGAGTGGTGATGGTTCATTTGACCTCAGGGGGCAAAAGACACACAGCAAGGGAACTAAAGTTTATTCACAGCAAACAGCAATGCACCTTTATTGAGTGCCAACAACACAGTTATGGAATAGAGCGGAGAGATAAAGGAAAACAAAGTAAAGAGAGAGAGAGAGAGAGAAGGAGGGGGGTGGGGAATAGCTACCAACAGATGGGACAACATCCTCGTGGTCCAGCCAATAGATGTCTTCCTTCTGCGGGAAGATTTCTAAAGTCTCTTCAGAAAGTTCCTTTTTTTATAGTTCTTTTCCAAGGCGAGCGGCCTCTGGCCAAGAGATGGGAAGATTTATGGACTATTGTAAGGAGAACCAGTTGCTCTGAGAAGCAGGTGTAGAACACAGTGCTCCTGGCCAGTACCTGCTAGAACGCAGCACACCATGGCAAGCACACCTGCAAACAGTCACTTGGCAAGCATCCACCTCGGCCAGGCCAGAACTCCTATCCAAAACGAGTGGGGTCCCCGGGGTCTTAGTCTCTGTTCTTGTGACGGACGTGAGGCAGATGAGGGAATCTTTGGACCATCTCTTACAGTTGGTCAGTGGGTGTAGTCAGTGGGGTGTGGTCAGTTGGGTGGTCAGTCTGTTCAAATGGGTGGTCAGTGGATTGTGATCAGTGGGTGTGGGCAATAGGTGTGGTCAGTAGGGTCTGGTCAGTGGGGCCTAGTCAGTGGGTGTGGCCATTTGAGGGGGTCAGTGGGGGTGTGGTCAGTTTGTGTGGACATTGGGGTATGGTCATTGGGTGTGGTCTGTAATTGGTGGTGGATGGGGATGGTCAGTTACAGTCGGTGTATTCAGAGGAGGTGGTCTGAGTGTGGTCAGAGGGGGAATGGCCAGTTGATGGGCATCATCAGGTGTGTGTGGTCAGTGGGTGTGGTCAGTGGGGGTATCATCAGTTGGGTGGTCAGTGGGGTGTAGTTAGTGGAGGTGGTCTGTGAGTGTGGTCAGAGGGTGTGGTCACTGGCTACGGTCACTGTGCGTGGCCAGTGAATGTGGTCAGTTGGGTAGTCGGGTGAGAGTGGTCAGTTAGGTGGTCAGTGGGTGTGGTCATTGGTGTGATCAATGGGAGTGGTCAGTGGAGTGTGATCAGTGGTTGTGGTCAGTGGGTGTGGGCAGTGGGGTTATGGTCAGTTGGGCGGTCAGTGGGTGTGGTCATTGGGGTGAGGGCATTGGTGTCTTGGCAAGGGTGTGTTCACTGGGTGTGGTCAGTGAGGTGTTGGCACTGGTAGTTGGATATGGGTGTGTTCCATGGGTGTGCTTAGTGCTTATTGTCAGTGCTGTGGTCATTGGAGGTATGGCCATTTGGGTGGTAAGTGGCATGTGATCAGTGCCTAAGGTCAGTGGGTGTGGTCAGCAGGTGTGCTCAATCATAGGTAAGTGGATCAGCTGTTCCTATTTCTGTTCATTCATTCCTGCTCTGATGAGGAATGGATCCTCAGACACTTGCTGTTGCTGATGAATTTTACTATTCCAGAGACCTCTTTTTTCTTGAGTTTTTCAGTTCAGGAGTTCAGTAACAAAGGCTAATAAACATTTGTCCAAAACACACAAACAAGAAAAGTCCCTGGGAGTAATTTAAGTTTCCAGTTCTTCTGCAGTTAATTAGAAAGATTTCGGAAGTATGTTCTGAATATAGTAAATTGAAAACAATGCAGAGAGAACAGTTTTGTTCTGTTAGTTTTTCTTTTTCTGTTTATAGATAGATATCAGCAATGTCCAATTGATATTGACTCCCAGCACCCTCTAATGCAGTCTGAATAGATATGAAAATCAAGACCCTTCATGGCTGACAAATAATCCTACTTGTTCCCACCTCCTCCCCAGCATTTCCCTCATCCAAGTCCTGGGACTCCTCTGGATCAGGAATGGTGTGGCCAGCAGGACCAGGGCAGTGATTCTTCCCCTGTGCCTGGCACTGGTTGGGCACCACCTCGAGTGCTGTGTCCAGTTCTGGTCACTCAATTTAGGAAGGACATGGAGGGGCTGGAGCCTGTCCAGAGAAGGGCAACAAGGCTGGTGAGGGGTCTGGAACACAAAACCTGTGAGGAGTGGCTGAGGGATCAGGGGTTGTTTATCCTGGAGAAGAGTAGTCTCAGGGGAGACCTCATCACTCTCTACAACTCCTGACAGGAGGGTGCAGCCAGGGGATTGGGCTCTTCTGCCAGGGAACAGGGACAGGACAAGAGGGAAAGACTTAAGCTGCACAAGGAGATGCATATGCTGGACATTAGGAAATATTCTCCACAGAAAGGTGATTGGGAATTGGAATGGGCTATGCAGGGAGGTGGGTGAGTCACCATCCCTGGAAGTGTTTCAGGAAAGACTGGATGTGGCACTGAGTGCCATGGTCTGGGTGACAAGGTGGTGTTGGGTCACAGGTTGGACTTGATGCTCTCCAAGGTCTTTTTCAGCCTGGGTGATTCTGTGATGATTGTGACACTGCAGGGCCCTGGGGAAGCAAGGGGCCATTGTGACACTGCAGGGCCTCGTGGAACTGAGAGGACCAGAGTGACACTGTGCACGACATGGCACCACAGAGCCAAGGGGCCACTGTGACACTGTGGGGACACATGCAAGCAAGGAGTCCATGGTGACACTCTGGGTCACATGGAACCACAGAGGCCACTGTGACACTGCAGGGCCTTGTGGAACCAAGGGGCCATTGTGGCACTGCAGAACCAAGGAGAGCCTTGTGAGAGCCTGGGGCCCAATGGAATCAAGGGGACCATTGTTCCACTGCAAGGACTCTTGGAACTAAGGGAATAATTGTGACACTGTTGTGCTCCATGGAACCAAGGGTCCCTCGTGACACTGCAGGATCTTGTGTAACCAGGGCTCCATTGTGACACTGCAGCACCAAGGAATTCATGGTGGCACTCAGAGACCTCATGGAACCAAGGATCCACTGTGACACTGCAGGGCCTTGTGGAACAAAGGGACTATTGTGACACTGTGGGGCCCAAGGATCCAAGGGACTTTGTGACACCAAGAATGTACCATGGAACCAAATGGACATTGTGACACTGGGAGGCCTCATGGATTCATGGGGACCATTGTGACACTCTACAGCCTCATGGAACCATGGACACACCAAGGTGGCTGGGAGATTTTCATCTGCTGCAGGGTAGGAGGACACTGCAGAGGGACCTGGACAGGCTGGATCCAGGGCCCAAATCCAACAAGGTTATAACAAATGCTGAGTCCTGCACTTTGGCCACAACAACCCCTGCACTGCTCAGGCTGGGGACAGAGTGGCTGGACAGCAGCCAGGCAGAAAAGACCTGGGAGCACTGATGGACAGCAGGCTGGACATGAGCCAGCAGTGTGCCCAGGTGGACAGGAAGGCCAATGGCACCTGGCCTGGATCAGGAATGGTGTGACCAGCAGGACCAGGGCAGTGATTATTCCCCTGTGCTCGGCGCTGGTTGGGCAACACCTTGGGTGCTGTGTCCAGTTCTGGGCCCCCACTTTAGGAAGGACATGGAGGGGCTGGAGCGTGTCCAGAGAAGGGCAACAAGGCTGGTGAGGGATCTGGAACACAAGTCCTGTGAGGAGAAGATGAGGAAGCTGGGGATGTTTATACTGGAGAAGAGGATGCTCAGAGGAGACCTCATCACTCTCTACAACTTCCTGACAAGAGGGTGCAGCCAGGTGGGGTCAGGCTCTATGCCCAAGGAACAGTGACAAGACAAGGGGACCCAGCCATAAAGCAGCACCAGGGAAGGTTTAGGCTGGCACATGAGGAAATATTCTTCACAAAAAGGATCATTGGGAATTGGAAAGGGCTGCCCAGGGAGGTCCAATGCTCAGTCTGCACACGGCAGCCTTGAGCTCCTGGTTCCTCAGACTGTAGATGAGGGGGATCAGGGCTGGAGGCACCACAGGATACAGAACTGACTGTGCCAGATCCAGGGATGGGAACAAACTTTCTGGCTGACTGCAGAGGCCACGACAAACCTGAGTGGTTTCCCTTGTGTCCCCCAGCCCTTGCTGGCCCCAGGGGCTGATGGCATTTGTGCTCCCTCAGCTCCATCTCCCCACAGCAGCACCATGGGGTGCTGACGCCTGCTCTGTGCAGTGCAAACAGGGGCTCCTGAGCCAGTGCTGCCAGTGTCTGTGCCTGCAAGGATGGGGCACCTGTGTGAGCTGGGGGAGAGGCCAGGGCTGCAGAGGGGGGATGTTGTTGGCAGGTGCATGAGGACGCTCTAGGGACTGCTGCCCTGGGGTGTCCAGCGCAGTGGGGATGGATCAGCCCCTGCTCTGCTGCTCCTTGCCAGGGTCTCCCCCTTGCAGGGACCTTGCAGAGCACCAGCCATGCTGTTTGCCCCCAGCCTGCCCACGGCCAGCCTGGGGCTGCTCACGGGGGTTTTCCTCTGCTCAGCATTGGCCTGGCCAAGTGTTGTGGAGAGAGCCTGGCCAAGGAGCCTGGAGCCCCCAGGCCCTGCCCTGAGGCGTCAGCGCTGCCCCAGCAGTGCCCATGGCCTGTCCCTGCTGCAGCCCCGGCACTGCCACCCCCAGGGCTGTGCCCGGCCCCGAGAGCACTCAGGCCCTGCAGCAACACGAGGGGCAGGAGGGCAGCGGGGCAGTGCACGGGAGCAGCACTGGCAACACCAAGTGCTGCTGCTGCTGGGCACAGCTGCTGTGCCAGCACTGATCTGCCCCAGCTCTGCACACAGACACTTGATGCTGCAGCTCCAGAGAAGGAAACAGAAGCGGTCACCTCTGGAGAAATTTTGATGGGACATCCCTTATTTTGTATAATGTCACTAAGAGGGTGTCGCATTCCAAGGTGTCTCCTTAGACCTGAGATCACCTCAGGAGGACATGCAGGTGGTTTGAATCCCAGCTCTTTCCAGTGCCCGCCGATGAGAGACTGCAGGAGGTTGTTCTTAGAGGTTTTCATGGATGTTTATTCTTCCTTACCTCAGGAATGCTTTGTCCAGCGAACAGCGGTCTGCTCACCAGACGTCCAGGGCAGAATCTGCCTGGTAGAGGAAGGAATTATCTTCTATAGTCTAAATTATGTACTAGGTGTTTACAAATGACCCCCAATACAATACAATCTTGTTACATGGTCCAGCTCTGTCCTCATCCAATCTAAAAGTGCCAGCATATCACCCAGCATGGATGACACGGAGAAGAAGGAGGAAGAGGTATCCACATCCCAAATGTTGGCCACGTGTCCCTTATCACAAACATTCTAGAAATCTGCTAATTCTACATTCTAACTGTCTAATTTACACTCTATTTATTTTTGCAGCTTGCATTTCTTCCCTCAATGTTGTTAAATTGTTCCAAGGAGCAAATCCAGCCCCTGAGTCACATGGTCTCATTTGAGGGTCTTTGGGGACCCACCAGGGGGGTGTTAAACCTTCCAGGGAAGCCAGAGGAATACTTTGGGCTCCCACAGAGGGCAGCCCTTCATTGACACAGTCTGTGGCCACAGGGAAGGTGGAGAGAAAATAATGTGAAAGGGCAAAAATAATGAATTTTCTTTGTGCCTAATATTAAAAAACTAAAACAAGGGAAGGAAAAAACCCTCAACTAAACCAATGGAACCATCAATATTATTTAAATTACAAGAGATTTGCTGAAATTAGCCAGCAGTTTAATGTTCCTGAAATCCTTTAGTCATCAGTGTCCACATTGCAGCTTTGAGCTCCTGGTTCCTCAGGCTGTAGATAAGGGGGTTCAGGGCTGGAGGCACCACCGAGTACAGAACTGACAGTGCAAGGTCCAGGGATGGGGAGGACATGGAGGGGGGCTTCAGGTAGGCAAAGAATGCTGTGCTAAGGAACAGGGAGAGCACGGCCAGGTGAGGGAGGCAGGTGGAAAAGGCTTTGTGCCGTCCCTGCTCAGAGGGGATCCTCAGCACAGCCCTGAAGATCTGCACATAGGAGAAAACAATGAAAACAAAACAACAGAAATAAACAAACACTAACAGCAAGGAGACCAAGTTCCCTGAGATAGGATTTGGAGCAGGCGAGCTTGAGGATGTGTGGGATTTCACAGAAGAACTGGCCCAGGGCATTGCCATGGCACAGGGGCAGGGAAAATGTATTGGCTGTGTGCACATGAATAGAGAAAGCACTGGCCCAGGCAGCTGCTGCCATGTGGGCACAAGCTCTGCTGCCCAGGAGGGTCCCGTAGTGCAGGGGTTTGCAGATGGACACGTAGCGGTCGTAGCACATGATGGTCAGGAGGAAATACTCTGATCCAAGGAAGAAGATAAGCATAAAGACCTGTGCAGCACATCCTGCATAGGAGATTGTCCTGGTGTCCCAGAGGGAATTGTGCATGGCTTTGGGGACAGTGGTGCAGATGCAGCCCAGGTCAGTGAGGGCCAGGTTGAGCAGGAAGAAGAACATGGGGGTGTGCAGGTGGTGGCCGCAGGCTACGGCGCTGATGATGAGGCCGTTGCCCAGGAGGGCAGCCAGGGAGATGCCCAGGAAGAGGCAGAAGTGCAGGAGCTGCAGCTGCCGCGTGTCTGCCAGTGCCAGCAGGAGGAAGTGGCTGATGGAGCTGCTGTTGGACATTTGCAGTGTCTTGGCAAGGGGATCTGTAAGAAAAGTGATCATGGAATAGTTTGTGTTTGAGAGGACTTTAAATATCCCATCCCAGCTTGATGGCACTTTCTCCCCACTGCCTGCCCAGGGCTCTGCTGCCTGGAGCTGTCCCTGCCAGCAGCTGCTTCCCTGTGCCCAGGGCTGGGCCCTCCAGTGCTGCCAGAGCCCAGCCCAGCCCTGGTGGCTCAGCTCTGCCCTGCAGACCCCTCCCAGCACAGGGCACTGCCCAGGGCAGCTCTGACTCTGAAGGTTCTCAGCAACCCTGAGGAGGCTGGAAAAGAGACACTGAAGCTTCCTTAAGGGGCCCTGTGCTGTTCTGTCACTGCCTGGTTTATTGAGATCTGAGAGAAAACTTTTTTTATTTCCTCAACCTTAACTGAGAGATGAATATCAATGTGCAATTTCTCATCCAGGCAGCTGAGAGCAGCAGATGAAAAAAACACGATTTCTCCCTACTATGCAGCTCCTGCCTTACTGTACTCCCTATATAATCTCCTTGGAAATGTTCTGGTATTAAATGTTATGCTGGGAGCAGTCCTGAATAATGCAGCATCCACACCACACAAGAGAACACTTCCAAGCCTTACCAGCTGTCTCCTTCCACCCAGACCTTGTCCCCCAGTGTGTGAGCAGCTCCCAGGGCTGGCTGAGAGCTGTCCCTGGCAGGCAGCAGAGTCCCTGCCCCAGCACAGCGCCCTGGGCTGCAGGACCCTGCTCTGCAGGACAGCCCTGGGCACCCCTGGCTGCTCTACACAAGAGAGAATCAGAGAATGTACTCACAGAGTCTGTAGGCATTGGGATGTTCCAGCTTTAGGGATCACTCCAGCAGCTGCAGCTGCCTTGTCCTGCAGCCAGAGGCTTCCTGTGTCAAGGGCTGGGAGTGATTCTGCCCCAGTCACTTCTGAGCATCTTCCCAGCCCTGACTGATCGAAGCTCTCTGTGCCTCTGTGCTGTGCCCAGGGTGGCTACAGGCAGTGCCCCAACCCTGCTGGGCTGGGAGAAGAGCTGCTCATCAAGAGAAATGTATTTTTGAGCTCTTCTCTGTTGCCAGGGGCTCCCTTTGTGCCAGGAGCCCAGCCGAGCTCAGCAGCACAACACAGAACAAGGTTCTTTAATGACCCTCTCGGGGGTTGTTCTAAAATCCTGAACATCAGTCCCTGAAAGGGAGCTGAAGAAACCTCTCAAGAACTCCAAGGCAGAATCGAACTCCAAAGTTTCTTGAAGTTTTAATGGGTCCCACTGAGGGACAAAACTAAGAAAGTGTCCCCAGGTTCCAGTTAGAGCAGGAAATTGGAGGCAGAGATGACAGGTGGGGACAAAGGGAAGCCAAGCCTTGGTGCCCTGGGGCACAGCAGGGTCTGTGCCACCAAGGGCTGTGAGGAGACACCTTGTCCTGAGCCACTGGCACAGCCCCAGCAAGGCTGGGCACTGTCACCCCTTGTCCTGCCCTCAGCATCTCCCCACATCCCAGTGGCCTCAGGGACCTGCTGGGACCAGTCCCTGGGGAGACTTGGTCAGGAATGGCCCTGGGGGCTCCTTCATGCTCCCAGGGACTGCAGGTTTTTCAGAGGACTTTGGGTTTTGCTTTTGCCTTGGAGTATCTAAGATCTTTGTGCAATCATGGCCTCCAATTATCTGCTTTAATTAGTCCCTTGAGAGGCTTTGTCAGTAACAACACTCAGTGGGGCTCATTAATGCTTCAAGGTACTTCAGCTTTTTAAGGTACTTGGAATTTCCCATTTGACACCAACTCTTTTAGTAGTTTGTGAAATCATGGCCCTGATAATCTGCTTTAATGAGTCCCTTGAGTATTTTGTATTGCCATACAGTGGGGCTCATTAATACTTAGAGTACTCAAGGTTTCAAAGGTACTTTGGATTTTCCTTTCCTCTCTGAGTCTCTGAGACATTTTTGGGCAATCATGTCCTCCAATTCTCTCCTCCAAGGAGTCCATGAGGAGCCTGTGTTGGGGATGGACCTCAGTGGGACCCATTAATGCTTTGAGACACTTTGGGTTTTTCTTCTCACTTGGACTCCTGGAAAGGTTTGAGCAATCTTCTCTCAGGCCCTGAAATTCAAGGGCTCAGCAGCAAATGCACCATGGGGCTCATTGGGATCAAGCAAGTCCTGAAAAATCATGGATCTGCCTTGATTTCCCTCTGGTCTGGTGCAGCTCATCAGGAAATTTTCCCAGTATCGTTATGGAGAAATAATTCAAAGAGCTTCTTAGCTTTTAATAATTTATTATAATTGTAAAGGGTATGTTTTTTCCCTGTTCTCTTTAGAGCAGAGGTGATTGCAGCATTCTTGATTGATATTGACCCAAGGTTTCTCTTCAGGAAGTCTGGCCTGCTCAGAGAAGCTGTGTCTTGAGGTCTGACCCAGTGTGGACAGCCTTGCTCCACATTCCCCAGCCCCATCCTGTCTGGAACCTGCTTTGCTTGGAGAACTGGCTGCACTCAGGCAAACAGGGGTTTTCCTGGCTCTTTTGAAGCAATCTGAAATTCCTAACTTTCCCCATTGAAAACAGACACACTCCTCAGGTGTGTGCCAGCCCAAGGTGCCAACAATGAGGTTCCCCTTTCCCAAGGCAGAACCCTGCAGGAATGTTTGAGACCTTTGGACTCCTTGGTTCCCTGAGGCCTTGCAGTGTCACCAAGGCCCCTTGGTTCCATGAGGTTCTGTACTGTCACAGTGGAGATTTGGGTCCATGTGGCCCCACCGTGTCACAATGCTCTTTTTGTTTCTATGAGGCCTTGATCTGTCACAATGGACTTTTGTTTCCATGAGGTTCATTGGTGTCACCATGGTCTCCTTGGTTCCATGAGTCATCACAATGTCACAATGGACCCTTGGTTCCATGAGGTTCCT